>NC_045552.1:43824148-44059148 GCF_009769535.1 Thamnophis elegans | reverse complement strand
GCCTTGCTTTCAGTTCAATATATTTTCATTGTGTCCTGACTTAGGCTTCACCAAATCACGAAGCAGACGCCTTGTCATGAAAAAACCCTTTTTAGTAAGCTAGTATGAATTTCTCTTGTTCACATCCAGAAAAGTCCCAGCAAACAGTCTTTCAAGGGTGCATTTACAACCACAGACCTTATCCGGCTTGGAGTGCTGCCAGGCTGATATCTTCCAAACGCTGTACAAGAAAATATTTGGGAAGGAGTCTCTGAGAGTCAGGAACAAATCTTCACACTAATTAAGTGAACTAATTGTCTCCTGCAAACTCCACTCCACTTTCACTCCTCTTTTATTTTCTCTGGGAGGAGCCATTCACCGTCCACCTGTAGCCTTACTCCCAAGTCGACCCCTGTTCTTTAGCTGTTCCCTTCGTCTGGCAACTCTGCGCATGCGCACACTGGGAACAGGCTCCAGCTGTTCTTCTGCCTCACTGATGTCTGACTCCGAACGCAGGTGATAACTGTCGGAAGGCTCTGGCCCCCTCCTCTGCCTCCAACACAGAGCCCTAATTACAGCCTTCCCCAGAGTCCAGGACTGGCCCATGTTCCTCCCCAGCCTCCTCACTGTCTGAGTCTACTGCCAGCGCCATTGGCCACTGGCAGGCCACAACAATGTCCTCTAAAGGTAGTCCTCAATTTACGGCCACAATGGAGCCCAAAGTTTCTGTGGCTAACTGAAAGAGTTATTAAGTGAGTTTCAAGCCATTTGATACCTTTCTTGCCATGGTCGTTAAGTGAATTGCTGTGATTGATAAGTTAGCCACACTGTTCTTAAGTGAATCTGGCTTCCCCACTGACTTTGCTTGACAGACGGTCGCAAAAGGAAACCACAGGACCCTGGGACACCACAACCGTCATAAACATGAGTCACTTGCCAAATGTCCGGATTTTGATCGCATGATCACAGAGATGCTGCAACCGTCATAAGTGTGAAATACAGACTCAGAATGTTCTTCCAAACTCAGAGTGACACCAGGGAATATCACTGTGTTTCTGCACCCATAAATGCTTCCTGCTTTCAAATGGTTCTGAGAACCTCTGGAGAGCAGAAGATGAAGAATGGAATGGAATGGAATGGAATAGAATAGAATAGAGTTGGAAGGGACGTTAGAGGTCTTCTAGTCCAACCCCCTGCCAACAGAAGATTATCCAACTTCTTCTTTAAAACTTCCAGTGTTGGAGCATTCACAACTTCTGGAGGCAAGTTATTCCCCTGATTAATTGTTCTAACTGTCAGGAAATTTCTACTCAGTTCTAAGTTGCTTCTCTTCTTGATTAGTTTCCACCCATTGCTTCTTGTTCTGCCCTCAGGTGCTTTGGAGAATAGCTTGACTCCCTCTTCTTTGTGGCAGCCCCTGAGATATTGGAACACTGCTATCGGGTCTCTCCTAGTCCTTCTTTTCATTAAACTAGACATACCCAGTTCCTGCAACCGTTCTTCATATTTTAGCCTCCAGTCCCCTAATCTTCTTTGTTGCCCTTCTCTGCACTCTTTCTAGAGTCTCCACATATTTTTGTGGCGACCAAAACTGGATGCAGTATTCCAAGTGTGGCCTTACCAAGGCATTATAAAGTGATATTAACCCTTCACATGATCTTGATTCTATCCCTCTGTTTATGCAGCCTAGAACTGTGTTGGCTTTTTTGGCAGCTGCTGCACACGGCTGGCTCATATTTAAATGGTTGTCCACTAGGACTCCAAGCTCCCTCTCCCATACTACTATTGAGCAAGGTACCACCCAGTGGTGGGTTTCAAAAATTGTTCGAACCTACTCTGTGGGTGTGGCCTCCTTTGTGGGAGTGGCTTGCCACCCATGTGACTGGATAGGAGTGGCTTGCCGCCTATGTGACCAGATATGAAGATGCCGACGACACTTGTCAGAACCACCTTAAATTACCTCACACACAGCACTGGCATGCATAAGAATAGGATGTAAACTTGTTTTTAAAAGGCATCTTTGGTTTGCGTTAAAACAACTTCAACACACGGAATGTTCTGATTGCACCACAAATGCAGTAGTCATCCTTACCTTTCACAGAGGCACTGAGTTTTATAAATATGAGCATGATCGTGTAGAATAATCATATCCAAGGACCAGTGGTGGGTTTCAAAAAATTTTGGAACCTCTTCTGTAGGTGTGGCCTGCTTTCCGGGTCCACTGGTGGAACCTCTTCTAACCGGTTCGGTAGATTTGACGAACCGGTTCTACCGAATAGGTGCGAACTGGTAGGAACCCACCTCTGGTACCACCTATACTGTACCTGTGCATTTTGTTTTTCTTGCCTTACTTTTTTCAAGAGGTGTTGTCCTGTACACAACAGGGCCTCTAGAAAAGGCCCCGTTCGCCTGGGTGCAAAATGGCCATGATTTTCCCTAGCAGGATGGATGTGTTCGGTGCCCATCACGGAAGTGATATGCAACTGGCAAAAGCAAAGCGAAACAACTAATACGTTACTTAAGAGGCTTCCCATCCTTACGCTGACAGTTTGTGGTGATGGAATTTAATGGTTTGGGGTGGGGGGGAGTTGAGAGAGAGAGAGAGAGAGAGAGAGAGAGAGAGAGAGAGAGAGAGAAGCCTTATAATTTGAGCTGAATGTCATTCAGTTCATTCAAACTGGGAATCACGGATATTTCGAACAAAGGTTTTCAAACTTCTTTTGAAATCAGGAAGCTGCTTCGCACAGATAAGAGGGAAGGTTTAAGGATTCTCTATCGGAAATTTCAAGGTTTTTCCTTCCTACCCCCCCTCCCAGCCCCCCCATCTGCTTTTTCACATTAACTGGTAATTATCCAGAAAGGCACATAATAGCCCCGAAATGGCAGAAGCTGACAAAAGGTTTCCCTAAGATATGTAAATTGTCAGTGATAGGCAAGATTCAACAGAACAGCTTTCTACAGCACAATTATTTATGCCAGTTTCATGTGCTTTTAGGAAGGGAGGATGGCAAGACGCTTGGCGGCTGCTTATCGCATGCGCTGCACATTAGCTTCGCAACCATGCACTAAGAAAATATGGCAGGTATATGCACACACACACATATATATACATACACCACACACACACACACACACACACACACACACACACACCACATATATATATATATATATATATATATATATATATATATATACACATACACACACACATATATGTTTGTAAGTATACACACACTATACATATACATATACATATACATATACACATGTTTTTACATGTTAGGCAGTTGTATTAGCCACTAAGCCATAAGCTTAGAGCTGAAAGGCAAAAGGGAAGCAGTATGCTCCCTCCCATATTTGGGCATACCAGGTGCTTTGACATAAAACTTAATGCATATATCTAGGCACCCATCCTTGTGTGTGTGTGTATGTGTGTGTGTGTGTGTGGTGTGTGTGTGTGTGTATATATATATATATATATATATATATATATATATATATATATATGTGTGTGTGTGTGCGCCTATGCGTTTGCCTGTAAATAGTTTGCCACATGCGCAGAACATTAAAAAAGGACCAAAAAAATGTAATGGCAATGGCGACCTGGGAACCGATTTGGGGTGCGGCCAGCCTGGATCGTTACTGTTCTGCGACCCAGGCCAACATACCACCACCGGTTAGCCACCCTCCTCTGATATATACATGCATACATACACACAAGTGAATGTGCCAAGGCACACACACTTACTTCCACAGTTCAGAAGTTTTCTTTTTCCTAGCAATTAGATGCTTTCGATAAATACAATACCAGCTGCTGTTTTTCAAAAGTAATCAATGTAATTCACTTCCTCCTCCTGCTCTGCTCCTCCTCCTCTTCTTCTTCCTCCTCCTCCTCCCTCAACCCTGTCAAACTATTTACTAAGTCTGCACTACTATTAATCTTCTCATCATTCCTATCACCCATCTCCTCCCACCTATGACTGTATGACTGTAACTTTGTGCTTGTATCATTACGATTTATATTGATTGTTTCCTAGTATGATTTGATTGCATATTTGTACCCTATGACTATCATTAAGTGTTGTACCTTATTATTCTTGATAAATGTATCTCTTCTTTATGTACATTGAGAGCATATGCACCAAAGACACCCAATTCCTTGTGTGTCCAATTGCATGTGGCCATTTTATTTAAGGTGTAATGGTACTGTAGGATTTTTTGAAATAGCTAATGAATGCCATTATGTGGTTGTGTCTTTAAGTATGAATGATTTGAGGTAAAAGCATGTTCAAATAATTGTAATCAAATAACTGTGGTACATTAATAGTAAGATATACAAAGATTTTTGATTTAAAGTGTATAATCTAATATGATCTATAAGTAATGACTGTGGAAGTAATGCACGAAAGTTATCTGTAACCAATCGACACACTTTCTACAAGATATAATGAAGGATGATTTTTTTGTGTGTTTTTGTTCAATTAAAATAAAAAAAAATTCAAAAAAAAGAAAACTCAGCAGTTTGGAGATTCAAATCCCTAGCACCGCATAACAGAGTGAGCTCCCATTACTTGTCTCAGCTTCTGCCAACCTAGCAGTTCAAAAGTGCATAAAAATGCAAGTAGAAAAATAGGGGCCACCTTTGGTGGGAAGGTAACAGTGTTCCGTGCACCTTTGGCATTGAGTCATGCCGGCCACATGACCACGGAGACGTCTTTGGACAGCACTGGCTCTTCGGCTTTGAAACAGAGATGAGCACCACACCCTAGAGTCAGGAACAACTAGTACATATGTGCGAGGGGAACCTTTACCTTTACTTGCATCCTTAAAGATATACCCTGAGAACCTTTAAGGAGCGGCTGTCTTGACCCTCTTTCTCTCAACTAAACCTTCTAAACTTGGCTGTCTCTTCCAGAATGTAGCCCTCCCTCCCTTTTGGGAATCCAGGCTACATTCCACTACAGGGGTTTTCTTACTGCAGTACTAACTTTTGTGAAATCATTCAGTGATACACCATCTTGAGGCCTTGAGAAATTCCAAATGTTCTGGATGCTTTTACAGATTACAGATTAACAGAGTTGGAAAGGACCTTGCAGGTCATCTACTCCAACCCTCTGCCTAGGGACCCTATACCACTTCTGACAGATGGCAGTCCAGTCTCTTCTTGAAAACCTTCAGGGATGAAGCTCCCACAACTTTTGAAGGCAACTTTTGTTCCATAGTTGATTGTTCTCCTTATTTCTCCTTATTTCTCCTCTACGTTGAATCTCTCCTTGTTCAGTTTCCATCCATTATTCTTTGTCTGGCATTCAGGGCCTTTGGAAAATAGCTTGACCCCCTTCTACTCTGTGGCAGCCCCTCAAATATTGGAACGCTGCCATCATGTCTCCCCTGGTCCTCCTCTTCACTAGACTAGCCATGCCCAGTTCCTGTAACTGTTCTTCATTTATTCATTTAGTGTAAAACAACTCTTTGCATGCTGTATCTAATTTGTAATTTTATTGGGTTAATCCCTAGTCTTCTAGGACATAATTCAGAAGGGGGGGAGTTTCACCAACAGTGTTCCATCAAAATTACGTAGAATAGAAACCAAAGTGATGTTAAAGCGTTGCAATAAAAGAGGGGAAAACCCAAACATAGCAATAATGCCATGTGAACAAGGACTAGGAATAAAATAACCGGAGTGAAACTAAGAAGCTTATTTTCAGCTAGAGTAAGAATCTCTTTTTTTGATATCAGGAATTACTAACTGCTGCCTTTTATACTTGCATAACTGCAAACTCTCTGGGAAAAATTATTCTGAATGTGGTCTGTTCTAACCCTCTAACCCTCACCGATTCTTTTTGGGGGTGGACGAAACAGTGTAAATTCCACTAGTTTCTTGTTTCAACCACAAGATAGTTGAGCTCCAATGTATTTGATGGTCTTGGGCTACAATTTCTCTCCAGTACTAAGATTTTCCAGATCCACTGTCCATATGCCAATAAAAATAAGACTAAAACATGTAGAGCACTAAATGTTAGGCCACAGACAATGGTGGGATTCAACCTTTTTACTCCCGGTTCTGTGGGCGTGGCTTGGTGGTCATGGCTTGGTGTGTGTGACAGGGGAAGGATATTGCAAAAATCTCCATTCCCTCCCCACTCCAGGGGAAGGATACTGTAAAATTTCCATTCCCTCCCCACTCCAAGGGACAATACTGTAAAATCTCCATTCCCACCCCACTCCAGGGGAAGGATACTGTAAAATTTCCATTCCCTCCCCACTCAAGGGAACAATACTGTAAATCTCCATTCCCTCCCCACTCCAGGGGAAGGATACTGTAAAATTTCCATTCCCTCCCCACTCCAAGGGAACAATACTGTAAAATCTCCATTCCACCCCACTCCAGGGGAAGGATACTGTAAAATTTCCATTCTCTCCCCACTCCAAGGAACCATACTGTAAAATCTCCATTCCCTCCCACTCCAGGGGAAGGATACTGTAAAATTTCTATTCTCTCCCACTCCAAGGGAACAATACTGTAAAATCTCCATTCCCTCCCCACTCCAGGGGAAGGATACTGTAAAATTTCCATTCTCTCCCCACTCCAAGGGAACAATACTATAAAATCTCCATTCCCTCCCCACTCCAAGGGAAGAATACTGTAAAATTTCCATTCTCTCCCCACTCCAAGGGAACAATACTATAAAATCTCCATTCCCACCCCACTCCAGGGTGGGATTTTGCAAAATCCCCATTTCCTTCCGATTATCTGGGACTCGGGAGGCAGAGAATAGATGGGGGTGGGGCCAGTCGGAGGTGGTATTTACAGGTTCTCTGGAGTACTCAATATTTCCGCTACTGGTTCTCCAGAACTGGCCAGAACCTGCTGAATACCACCTCTGGTCACAGAAGACTCTGCTTTGAATGCCAGGTTATTGAGTTTTTGCAGGGACAGGAAAGATCTTTTGAAACTGGAAAAGTAAGGAGGAATCAAAGAGAGAAAATGCTGTTCCATATGAAAACGTTGAGCTTTCTTTATGTATTCGAGATCTGAAAATAAAGAACTGGAATATTTCAGATTAGTGCCAGGAAAGACATTTTTTTTCTGCATTTTCCTTATAGTCACACTCAAGTTTATAGGGGGAAATTGCTTTAGAACTTCAATCAAAGGAGAAAACTTCAAAGAATTGTGGTAGGTAGTGTCTGAGGTTCTTATATTTATTTAATGACAAGGTAAACAAGGGATGGATAGAAGGGTCCTGATCAGTGGTGGGTTTCAAAAATTGTTGGAACCTACTCTGTGGGTGTGGCCTCCTTTGTGGGAGTGGCTTGCCATCCATGTGACCGGATGGGAGTGGCTTGCCGCCCAGTGACCGAATATGGAATTATGAATTAGTACTTAGGTCGGTCCAAGTAGCTATTCAGAAACTCTGGCATTGAAGCATGCAAGTCTTAAAGCTGTCAGGTTACAAGTGGTGGGTTTGAAAAAATTTTGGAACCTCTTCTGTAGGTGTGGCCTGCTTTCTGGGTCCACTGGTGGAACCTCTTCTAACCGGTTCGGTAGATTTGACGAACCCTTTCTACCGAATAGGTGCGAACTGGTAGGAACCCACCTCTGGTCCTGATTTCCACTATACTGTCATCCTTCAGTGGTCTAGAAATTGCCCAATCTGACCACTCATTCTATGAAATGTGACTCCATTTCAAGGAGCTGACTTGATAGCAATAGCAATTACTAGTGTGGGCTCTCTCTAAGCAGTCTACAAAGTCAGCATATTGCCCTCAACAATCTGGGTCCAGATTTTATTGACCTCGGAAGGATCAACCTTGAGCTGGTAAGAATCAAACTATTGGCGGTTGGCAAAACTAGCCTCCAATACTGCATTCCTGCATACGCTTGATTCCTGGTTCCATTTTCAAAAATAATAATGATTTTTTTTAAAAAAAGTAATAACCGTAGTAATTTAGATTCAAGCCCAGATCTGATCAGAGTCTGGTAAGAACATTTAACAGCGTATCTCAAAGCAAGTCCTGAACCTTTGACATGTTGTAAAAGTTAATTATAAGGTATTAATATAAATCAGCCTATTAGTGGCACTCTGCTTTCTCAGCTAAAAGAAATATTCCCTGGATATATTATTTTTTATATAGTTACATATTCTAGGAGTGTATTTCACTTTGTTTCTGTTTTCTTAGAAAGGAAGAGAATTATATATCTGATTTGTGTTTGGTTAGCTGTCTAGATTTTCAGTAACATAAAGCCTGATCTTTTTTTAAAAAAAATAGAATAACTGATTGACTGTGAACCCTGAAATTTCAGCATCATACTCAACATGTTATTTTGATTGATTTGACCAAAAATCTCCAAGCTTGGGACACCTTTGGACCTGGCTGACAGAAAGGGCTTGATGACAGATATTGTTGATAGCTCAGAGTGAAAATTTCAAACTGGCAAACTTCCCTGAAAATGTCCTAAACCAAAGAGTTTATTTTCCTTTAATCTGTAAAAATGAAGTTTGCATATTGAAAATTCAGAAGGAGGCTGATCCTATTTCACATCATGTCCCAAAGGTGCTTTTTCAAAGAGGCAGTTGGACTTTCTTTTTTTTTCTTGAAGATGTTTCGCTTCTCGTCCAAAAAGCTTCTTCAGTTCTGACTTCTTGGTTGAGAAGTGAAACATCTTTAAGGAAAACCAGGAAACTCCAGTTGCCTCTTGAAAAAGCACTTTGAGATAGACATAACCATGACAAGAGCTTAGGTGGCGCAAGTGGTTAGGGTGCAGTACTGCAGGCCACTTCAGCTGACTGTTATCTGCAGTCAGCGGTTCAAATCTCACCGACTCAGGGTTGACTCACTTCCATCCTTCCAAGGTGGGTAAAATGAGGACCCGGATTGTTGTTGGGGGCATATGCTGACTCTGTAACCGCTTAGAGAGGCATGAAAGCCCTATGAAGCGGTATATAGTCTAACTTCTATTGCTATTGCTATTGGATGACTGAGAATATCATAGATATTTCACAATATGAGATCTTAAAACTCTGCCAAACAGTATGGAAGATGTCTTATGAATCATGTATGTCTTTCTTTGGGAAGTGACCAGCCAGAAGGTTGGAGGTCTCTCTCTCTCTCTCTCCTCCCTTCCCTCCCTCTCTCTCATCTCACACACACACACATACAAACACAGAGTTTCATTTATGTTTTCTGGAATCCACCCTTTCTGGAATTGGTTTCCTGGATTTCTGGAATTTGTACCATTTCAACATTTGACATTGACAAGTTCACTTCTAAATTTCTTTAGCTCCTGAACTGTCAAGCCAACCTATAACCTGCAATTAGTAAAAAGGTAAAGGTTCCCCTCGCACATATGTACTAGTCATTCCTGACTCTAGAGGGTGGTGCTCATTTCATTTCCAAAGCCGAAGAGCCAGCTGTCCAAAGACATCTCCATGGTCATGTGGCCGGCATGACTAAATGCCAAAGACGCACGGAATACTGTTACCTTCCCACCAAAGTGGTTCCTATTTTTCTATTTGCATTTTTATGTGCCTTTTGAACTGCTAGGTTGGCAGAAGCTGGGGAGAAGTAACGGGAGCTCACTCAATTACGCAGTGCTTGGGATTAGAACCACCAATTGCCAGCCTTTCTGATCGAAAAGCTGAGCATCTTAACCACTGAGCCACCCAAACCAATTATGGTATAACTTGCAATTAGTAGAGAGACGGCAATAAAAGATGGGATAGTTTGCAACAAGAGTAGGTCCATTCATAAAATAAGATGGATGCCAATAACATTTCCAAAATTTTCCTCCACATTTTAGGCAGAGAAATCAGATCATTTCCCTAAATTTCTCCAGAAGACCATTTCCAGTGAAGTTTCCATGGGAAAGAGGAAGACCTTTTTTTTTCAGACTGCAAAAGGCACCCAGCCTGGGAGGCTGAAGAGTGATGAAAGATATGATTTTTAAAAAATTCTCCAGCAGCAGAAGCAATGACCGACGCTACCTTTGATGATCAAGACACTTCAGAAATATCGTTCAAAGAAACTCTCATGCACCCGTAGAACAGGGTAGCGAAACAGACATTCTCTCGCAGGCAAATTTTTACTTCTGAGAAAATACTGGCACACTCTTCATTTCAATACCACTTTCTGCCTTCATCTCTGTTCCTTTTTTTCCCCCCAGTGAAGTTGGTTCCCCCGAGGCAATTCACACTGTCAAAGAGAAAGATGGACGAAACGCAACAGTGGACTGATAGACACTCAATGGAATCTTCAGGAGAAAAAAAAATCTATAACATTGCGTCTGCTTTAAGCTGTAAGTGTTGCTGTAACCCATCTTCTTTGTATACCTCTGAAAACTCAATACCAGGTTACACAAAAGTGAAGTCTGTGGAAACAAGTTCCCTGTGTTTAGCATCTAATTAGCCTCCGATGTGCTGCTTTCTGCGTGTAGACAGTCACATCAAAGACGGGCCTTGTATCTCTTCCCTTCAGCACAGTCAGGCAGATAGTCAACAAGAAAGAGGAGAGAGAATTTTCAGTTACCCAGCCCCATTCAACTTGGAGTAATGATATATCAACTTTCTTTCCCCCTTGAGTGCTTAAGAAATAAACATCTGCAGTTATTTATCACTACTGTTATCAAACCTATCATCATTTCATCTTAAATGAGTTTGTCTTTACCTAAACACCAAGGACGATTGGGTCTAAGCCTGAAAACAAGTGAGATCCAATAGAGGCCAGTTCTTTATTTGCTTACACCTAATAGACAGAGTCTTGCCAGACTAAATAGAGATCCAATAGAGGCCAGTTCTACATTTACTTACACCTAACAGACAGAATCTTGCCAGATTAAATAGAGATCTAATAAAGGGCCAGTTCTTCATCTTACTTACACCTAATAGACAGAATCTTGCCAGATTAAATAGAGATCCAATAGAGGCCATTTCTACATTTACTTATACCTAATAGACAGAATCTTGCCAGATTAATAGAGATCTAATAAAGGCCAGTTTCTTCATTTACTTACACCTAATAGACAGAATCTTGCCAGGTTGAATAGAGGTCCAACAGAGGCCATTTCTACATTTACTTACACCTAATAGACAGAATCTTGCCAGATTAATAGAGATCCAATAGAAGCCATTTCTACATTTACTTACACCTAATAGACAGAATCTTGCCAGATTAAATAGAGATACAATAGAGGCCATTTCTACATTTACTTACACCTAATAGACAGAATCTTGCCAGATTAAATAGAGATACATAGAGGCCATTTCTACATTACTTACACCTAATAGACAGAATCTTGCCAGATTAAATAGAGATTCAATAAAGGCCAGTTCCTTCATTTTACTTATACTTAATACAATCTTGCCAGATTAAAGTGTAACTTCCTAACCTAACAGGTTTACTCTAGGAGATTCTAAAGTAAGATACCCTGAATCTTTTCCTCTACATTCAGTTCAGGACTCCTCAACCTTTTGTTTTCAGCCCCCTTTTTGAAATGTGCTGTCTCTTTGCTGGGGAGTCGTGATGCTACTGCTGGCATGCCACTCCAATGCTTGCTGGCTCAGGATTTCTGGGAGTCAAAGTCCCCCTATCTTTGAATTGCTAAGGTGAGAAACCCTGGATTAAGCTACAATCACATACAGATGTAACTTGTGAGTAAGCACCACTGAACTAAGCAAGGTTCATCTTGATGTCAAGATGTGCTACTTTGTATGGAATCAGCACAAGAACCATACGCAATGTCATTTAATTTTGAATGAAGCTTAGACAAATTAAGCACATTATATAAAATGATGCCCCCTGTGTTCAGTAAAGGTAAAGGTTCCCCTTGCACATATGTGCTAGTTGTTCCTGACTCTAGAGGGTGGTGCTCATCTCCATTTCAAAGCCAAAGAGCCAGCATTGTCCAAAGACGTCTCCGTGGTCATATGGCTGACATGACTAAATGCCAAAGGCGCATGGAGTGCTGTTACCTCCCCACCAAATGTGGTTCCTATTTTTCTACTTGCATTTTCACGTGCTTTCAACTGCTAGGTTGGCAGACAAGTAGGGAGCTCACTCCATTATCCGGTTCTAGGGATTCGAACCACCAAACTGCCAACCTTTCTGATCGACAAGCTCAGCATCTTAGCCACTGAGCCACTGTGTCCCTGTGTTCAGTAGGTTCCCTCATTAAAGAGGACAATTCTGCACCAACCTCTAGGGAAGGTCATCCAGATTTTAAGGGAGGGAGGAGGAGAGACATTGGAGTCATAGGGTGAGTAGCCGCAGGTTGTGCAACTTTGCTTTAAGGAGAGGTGCAGAGTTGCATACCTGTACAGGTTTATTAGATGGAAAGCTGATAAAGTTAGAACTGCATGCCATTCTCAACCTGCATACTTTTATCTATGATATACATTTTGATGAGGTCACAGGTTTATTGTCGGGGTTCCAAATAGCATCCAAAAGTAAATCAGAGTCCAAGGCAAAGTATTGCTCAAAGTTCCAATTTATTAAGAGAGCCATGTTGGCACATCTGGGAAAACCCAAATCTGAAAGCTTCCCGGTTTTCCCACCCAGTTGAAAGTTCAAGATCTTGCCCCCACACCCACAAATCCATTCACATGGTCCAATCTCCCACTGCCATGTTGGCAGCTTCACCCATCCACTCCGGTCAGATGCAGAGGTGCAGAGAAAAAGGATGACCTTGGCTTTCTAGAAAGAATTTTGTTATGGCTACATCATATCTAACTCCTTACAATCCCCCTCCCATTTTCCCACAATAGAAAAAGGCATAGTAGAATAATAGAAAGTGTGGCAGGCCAAAGATCTAAAAGAAAAGATTGCTGCAGGCCTGACATTTGCTTTTTACTCTTGTCATCTTTCACTTTCAGATACAAACACACACACACACACACACACACACACACACACAATCTCCATATGCAACTCCAAAAAATTCATTGCCTTTTTTCCTTCCTTTGCTCATTCTATGCCGCTAAGGTTTCTTTCTCACCCTTCTGGGCCCAACCCTCACATTTCCACTCGCAAAAGGCATCTGTGATTAGCACACTCCTCAGGGCTATGAATCACCAGTCACATGCCTCACCCCTAGCGCTGGAGAATGCAACAAGCTGAATTTTATGTACGATTTGCTCAGTGATTCTAGGCAGCGCCTGTTTATGAGAAACGAGTTTTTATCTCTCCCTCTCTGCTTTTCTCCTCTGCCTGTTGATCTTTTAAGGTTTTTAATTTATTGCACGGTTACTTTTATGGCGCAGCTGACATGTTTTGTGGGAAGGGAGAGGCGGAACGAGGGAAGGGCTGCTCTGTAAAACCTACCAGTTTAGATCTGGAAACATCTTTCTTCTTTCCCCCCCCCTCCTTTTGTTACGACGCGTGTCACTGACGATGGAAAGCAGCTAGGGATAGAGCCATAGATCAATGCAGTCCAAACTCAGCTCTTTGCAATTCTATCCAACACGTTTACTTCTCTTGTTGTAATTGGTGGATTAAAAAGCTCTGTTTATACCCTATCTAAGTCATCCATAATAAGTGGAGCTGCAGAATTTGCTTCCCCATCAACAGTCCTGGGCTTATTGGAGGATGATCCAAACACCAGCTCATAATAACCAATGACTGAATTCACCCATGGCTTAAAATCTTGGTTTGCTTAACGATGTTTTATCAGATAAACCTGTTCTGACCTAGGCTTCCCCAAAAAGAGTCCTGGTCCTGACAAAAACCCCTTTTGTTAAATGAATGTGAATTCCTCTCATTCACCTTCAGCAAAGGCCTGGCAAACAGTCTTTCAAAGGCGAATTTATGACCACAGACCTTATCTAGCTTGGAAAGCTGCCATGTAAATATTTTCCAAACTCAGTGCTATGCAAGGAAGACTTGGCAAGAGTCTCTGAGATTCACGGACAGATCTTCACACTCCTGAAATGAACAAACGAAGTGTTTCCTGCAAAAACCCACTCTCCTTTCACTCCTCTTTTATTTCCGATGGAGGGGCCATTCACTGTCCACCTGTGGCTTTACTCCCAAGTTGACCCTGATTTCTTAGCTGTTCTTTTCTTCTGGCAGCTCTGGGCATGCACACATTGGGAACAGGCTCCAGAACTTCACACACACACACACACACACACACACACACACACACACACACCAAATATGAATGAATGTCTCTCCTTGCTTATAGCCAGAAGATGCTGGTTTAATGCATGCTATTTTAATAACCCTGTCCTGTCTTTTATAAGAACAGCTTCCAAAAGGAAGAATCAAAAGAGCTGAGAGCTCAGACAAGGCTTGGTTCTGGTAAGAAACTTACTGTATTACTAACCAACAATATAATATAAAAGCACAAAATGCAATTTTACTCTTAAACTTACAAAATTTCACCTAACAAGTAAGGCTCCTTAAGTATAGTAGAGACAAGAAAACCACAGCCTGCACTTTGCACAATTTCTGGTGAATGCACTTACAATTAACTTTATAGTAAATATTACAAAGAAAGAGAAAGAAGGAGAGGAAGAGGGAGGAAGGAAGGAAGGAAAGAAGGGAGGAAAAGAGAAAGGGGGAGGGAGGGAGGAAGAAAATGATATTTGCAGAATTTGTGAGGAATGCAATTATAGTTAACATTGGGATAAAATATTGACTACACCCAGGAGGGAGAGAGAAAAAAGAAGGAAACCCAAAGTATGATAGGAATATAACCACAGCCGGCATTTTGCACAATTTGTGATGAATGCAATTATAATTAACATTATGATAAAATATTAAGTCAAGATCGTAGCGTGTTGATTGATCCTGATTAGCTATATTATCCTTAATTAGAAATCACACCATCTTTCAGTTGGGGCTGGCATGTTTTGCTTCTGAATGTCGCGCACAGCCCTGACAAGGGAGAAGCGTGAGTCAGCTTTCGTGCCCGCTTTATTTATGCATTTAATTGAGGCAAGGGATGGCTGTAAATACAGCAGAACAGGGCAAAGCAGTAATTACATTCTAACACTGAGAAATTTGCATGTAGGACCAGCTCAGCTATGCAATAAGTAATTCATGAATACAGAAAACAGAGGAATTGGTTACTGCTGGTTGTATATATTCATTAGATGTCTTCTGGGGGTATAGTATGTAGAACCAGGTTTAAAAAAACCACTAGCCGAATAACAGACTTGAATGGATCTTGGAAGTCTTCTGATGCACCTTCTGCTCAGAAGGAAACCCTATATACCATTTCAGTCCAATCTCGTCTTTAAAATCTTTAAATCTCCAGTGTTGGAGCACCAGAGGTGATTCCTACCAGTTCGCATCTATTCGGTAGAACCGGTTCATCAAATCTACCGAACCGGTTAGAAGAGGTTCCACCAGTGACCCGGAAAGCAGGCCACACCTACAGAAGAGGTTCCAAAATTTTGAAATCCACCACTGGTCCTTGGATATGATTATTCTACACTATCATACTCATATTTATAAAACTCAGTGCCTCTGTGAAAGGTAAGGATGACTACTGCGTTTGTGTGCAATCAGAACATTCCGTGTGGTTGAAGTTGTTTAACGCAAACCAAAGATGCCTTTTAAAAAACAAGATTACATCATATTCTTATGCATGCCAGTGCTGTGTGTGAGGGAATTTAAGGTGGTTTTGACAAGTGTCGTCGGCATCTTCATATCCGGTCACATGGGTGGCAAGCCACTCCCATCCGGTCACATGGGCAGCAAGCCACTCCCACAAAGGAGGCCACACCCACAGAGTAGGTTCAAACAATTTTTGAAACCCACCACTGTGGAGCACCCACAATTTCTGAAGGCAAGCCATTGCACTGGTTAATTGTTCTCTCTGTCAGGAAATTTCTCCTTAGTTCTAGATTGCTTCTCTCCTCCCATTGCTTCTTGTCCTACCCTCAAGTGCTTTGGAGACTAGCTTGACTCCCTCTTCATTGTGGCAGCCCCTGAGATATTGGAACGCTGCTATAATGTCTCCCCTAGTCCTTGGCCGGCATGACTCAACACCAGAGGCACACGGAACGTTGTTACCTTCCCACAAAGGTGCTTCCTATTTTTCTACTTGCATTTTTATGCGCTTTCAGATGGCTAGGTTGGCAGAAGCTGGGGACAAGTAATGGAAGCTATATTCCGTTACGTGGCACTAGGGATTCGAACCGCCGAACTGCCAACCTTCTGATCGACAAGCTCAACGTCTTAGCCACCGCATCCCCTGAAAAGCAAAATGCAAATCTCCATTTCAGGAAACTTCATTCACAGGGCTGTGCAAATCTTTAACATGGAAAATTGATTCCCCCCCCTCCTAATCAGTCCAGTCAGTTTAAAGGCTTCTGCGCATGTGCAGAAACAGTCTTTTTTAAAAAATTACTTTGATTCAATTAACTGATTCAATTCAAATGGCTGCATTTTCTGAATGATTCAAATTGGATTCTGCCTGATTCACACAGGCTAAGAAAGCACCTACTGTATTTTTCGGAGTATAAGACGAACCTTTTTTCCTCAAAAAGAAGCTGAAAATCTGGGTGCATCTTATACACGGAATGCAGCATTTTTTGGCCTCCCCAAACCCTGCCCCCTTCATCAAAATGGCCGTGCATAGCTTGTGGGAGGCTTTCAGAGTGCTCCTGGGGACTGTGGAGGGCAGAAATGAGCAAACTACAGGCCAGTTTTTTGCTCAATTCCCTCCCCCAGCCCCCAGGAGCACTCTATAAGCCTCCTAAAGGTTATCCATACCCCTTTTTTGACAAAAAAATGGGCCTGTTTCGTGAAAAACAGGCCTTTTTTGCTTGTTTTTGCCCCCCCCCCAGGAGCACTCTACAAGCCTCTGAAGGGCTATTCATGCCATTTTCACAAAAAAAACAGGCTGTTTTGGGAGGTTTGCAGATTGCAAAAACTTTTTTTTTAATTTTCCTCTTCAAAACCTTGTTGCGTCTTATACTCCGGTGCATCTTATACTCCAAAAAAAAATATGGTATTTATTGGAAAGCAAACCAGTTTTTGCCCTTCGTAAAGTGTTTTTCACCAGCTTAGTATGAGTTACTCATGTTTTCTCAGCAGATGGACTTCTTTCCAATCCAGATCCCCCCAATTTTATTTTCTAAGGTTGCTTCTGCAGTCCACGGATGGTTTAGAAATATTCTTATACATTTTTTAAAAAGATATTTTTTATATGTGTGTATGTGTAAGAATACCTCTGAATCATATATGTATGGTTTTTGTATATATCCCACCTCCTATAAATGGGAAAACCATTGACAAATATATTCTTCCGCCTTTAGTTATTCTCTGATTTAATTTATACTCCCCTTAATGATTTTTCCAATAATTCCTGGTACATTAATCATCTGTCTTTGCCTTTTTTTCTGTTCTACAAAGTGCTTCTTGTGCTGAGATCATAGAAGTATTTCAGGCAAAGTTTGGGTTTATATCTATTCCATATTCTCCATATCAAACTTCTGATAAAATGGCTTTTAGAATCCATGTTGACTTTAACCTTATCCCATGCCATGGTTGTGGCCTTCCAACTCTCAAAGGTGGGTTGTTGCTTTTTTTGTTTCTCCCCAACATCCATTCTTTCATCTGAACCAAACAACAAGCCGCAAAAAGTGTCATTTCAAAGCAGGTAAATCCAATCCCCCTCCTTTCCTTTTCATCTTATAACGCTTTATATTTTAACTTGTGATTTCTTTCCCTTGCTGTACAAGTTTCATCTTGGTTTCTAAAGCAATTATTTAAGCAGGTTTTTTTTAATTAGCATTTCCAAAAAAGAACTTCAGAAGAGAGTGTGAGAAATCTTTTGCTATTTCTTCCACAGTCTTTACTCCCCCCCCCCCCCGCCTTTAATTGGTTTTAAATGACAGAGAAGTGATTCATGCTCTAAGATCCTGAAACCACCAGCATCAGGTGACACACCAACATTTTCAGAGCCTTCTCTTTTGCAGATGCTATGACAACTCTTTTTGCCTTTTGGTACTGTCCATTGGGGTTTTCATGGCAAAGATACTGGAGTGGGTTACCATTTCCTTCTCCAGTGGATCACGTGTTTGTCAGAGCTCTCTGCTATGACCCATCCAGCTTGGGTGGTCCTGCAAGGCATAGATCATAGCTTCACTGAGCTACGCAAGCCACTTTGCCATGGTTATGGTTTTCCCAGTTGCAATGTATGGCTGTAAAGTTTGGACCATAAGAAAGGTTGAGCACCAAAGAATGGAGGCCTTTGAACTCTGGTGATGGAGAAGACTCCTGCGAGTCCCTTGGACTGCAAGGTGATCAAACTGGTCAGTTCTAGAAGAGATCAACCCTGACTGCTCTTTAGAAGGCCAGATCCTGAAGAGAAAACTCAAATACTTTGGCTGCCTAATGAGAAGGAAGGATTCCCTGGAGAAGAGCCTAATGCTGGGAACGATTGAGGGCAAAAGAAGAAGGGGACCACAGAGAGTAAGGTGGCTGGATGGAGTCACTGAAGCAGTCGGCGTGAGCTTCAATGGACTCCAGAGGATGGTAGAGGACAGGAAGGCCTGGAGGAACATTGTCCATGGGGTTGTGATGGGTCGGACATGATTTCATAACTAACAACAACATAACAACTCTTCCCTTTGATGTCTTCTGAAGTTTCATGGCATAGTCTAAGACACTAGGGATTAAAAAGTGAGTGGTTTTTCTACAGATGAGCATATAGCCTCAGGCTGGGCAAAGATGCTCGTTTCATAAATGCAAGAAATGTGCTGTGTACTTTAAGAATTCCAGAACCAGGATTATAACTTCCGAGAAACTACAGAGTAATCCCACCCACTTCAAGAAGGAAAAAGGACTGAAATGGATGGAAATATTCTAAATTCATCATGATTATTTGCATAGGATTACAGATCAAACTATGACCGAATGGGTTCACCCATCACAAGGAACTATAAACTATGGTTTTCAAATAAGAGTAGAGTAGAGTAGAGTAGAATAGAATAGAATAGAATAGAATAGTTGGAAGGGACCTTGGAGGTCTTCCAGTCCAACCCCCTGCTTAGGCAGGAAACTGTACACCACTTCAGACAAATGGTTGTGCAATCTCTTCTTAAAAACTTCCAGTGTTGGAGCATTTACTTCTGGATGCAAGTTTTTCCACTGGTTAATTGTTCTAATGGTCAGGAAATTCCTCCTTAGTTCTAAATTGCTTCTCTCCTTGATTAGTTTCCACTCATTGCTTCTTGTCCTGCCCTCAGGTGCTTTGGAGAATAGCTTGACTCTCTCCACAATCACTGGATTCCCATTACAGATCACAGATTACAAACCATGATATGGTAATAACATTTAGATGTCCAAGGTTCTCTTGGAGCCTTCAACCTAGCATATTTTCCTGAAAAAAGACTATGTTTTTTCCCTAATAAAGGGGAAGCAAATCCAAGTTTGCTGAGAATATAATAGTGAGACTGATTATTTTTTTCCCCTTCCTTACCAATTTTTTCCCTTTGCAGTCTTTCTGTCTGTTGTGTAAATTTTAATTTAGGAAATCTTCCTTTTCAGGAAAGGAACGAAAAGAGAGTAATTGAAATCCAGTACCATGGAGAGTTCCACACAGAACTAGGGAGCGGTTTGCCAGCATTAATCTGGAGTATGTTGATGGCTGTTCTCCAACTTGATGTCTCTTAGCCATGCAACATCACAGTCTCTGTGGGCATTCATGCAGTCATCAGCCACTCTTTTGGTTTCCAACATGCACATCTGTTTTCCGGCCCATTTGTCCAGCCCTTTTTCGAGGCATTTTTGGGGCATTTGGGGGACATTTTCTAGGCCGCATTAGACCATTTTCAGGGTTGTTTACAGGGTCATTTTAGGCCATTTTAAGCCTGGTTTCAGGCCGTTGTTTTACTTCCAAAATGGTCAAAAACAGCCTGAAAACAGCGTGGAAAATGCCCCCCAAAATGCCCCAAAAATGACCAAAACCAGGCCATTTTCAGGCCAGTTTTCAGCTATTTGGTGCTAAAGACAGCCCCCCACAAAAAAAAACAACCTGCAAATGGCCTGAAAAACAGCCCAAAACAGGCATGCACACCAGCCAGCTGGTTTTCAGGTTTCTGGTGCTCCAGTCGTACACGCATGCACACACATTCCAGTTTGGGCACTCGGTGCTGAAAAGGTTCACCATCACTGATCTATATCAAACCATGAGATTCCTATTGCTTTCCTTTATCGAATAATTATACTGATAGCAATAGCAATAGCAGTTAGACTTATATACCGCTTTATAGGGCTTTCAGCCCTCTCTAAGCAGTTTACAGAGTCAGCATATTGCCCCCAACAACAATCCGGGTCCTCATTTTACCCACCTCGGAAGGATGGAAGGCTGAGTCAACCCTGAGCCGGTGAGATTTGAACAGCCGAACTGCAGAACTGCAGTCAGCTGAAGTAGCCTGCAGTGCTGCATTTAACCACTGCACCACCTCGGCTCTGTTATGATGATGCCACCACCATCTTAACACAATAAATTAAGCTCAAATACCCTTTCCAAAGAAATAGTCAAGAAATTCCAAAGGAAAAGAGATAGGGAAACAGAAGGAAAAATAACTGCCAGGACAGATTTCTCTACCCAATGTTAATCACAAACTCAACGCTACAATATTGTTTCTTAGTTCCTTGAAAATGTATTCAAGTTAAGAGTCAAGATGTCCTCATTCCACTATTCTAGACAACCAAAATGTACACAACCTAAATTTCCTTATAAATTCCTGTATAAATTATGCAAAGGTACCTCCAAAATGCTCCATTCAGTTTCTTTCGAACAATTAAGTCTGTCTCATTGGGTTTTTCCATACACTCGGCATCTGTATGTGTAAACACATGTTTTTAACATGTACATTTTAGGGGTAACTGCTAGGAGTAAGGCAAAGCTTGGCAATAATGACAAATGAGAAAAAAGAGGTGCCATTTTAATGTTTATCTCACCCTTCCAATGATACTTAAAAGGAGCGATAATGCCTCTGACAACATTTAGAAAAGATGATAACAATCTGAAAACTGTCCCAGTTTTCCACAGTCATCCTTGCTTTGCAAAAAAAAAATATGATTAAAAATCCCAATAAGTAATACAAATGCTAAAGCAGGAGATCACCACTGCTCTCCAGAAGATTTATTTCTATAGCCACTTGCCAAGAGAAAGCATTTTAATCAGGTCACATAACCAGAAGAAAAGTGCTCGCCCTGTGAAGGGGGAGAACCTCAAAGAAACTAAAAGCATTTGGGGTAAAAAGCTGTAATCAGATGTGAAATCAACTGGCAGTGGAATTAGCATCTAATTGCTGATTTCCCATCTGATCTACAAACCCATTTAAGTCTGAATGCTTTGATTGTATTTGATTTCATTTCAAAGAAGTCAATAGAATTTCTTGGGGTTAAATTTGCATATGTAACTGGTTTGCCTATGGATGACTGTATCTTCCATGTTTCTCTCTGTTTCCAACACGGTCTAAGAAATACTCAATATGTTCAGATGCATTTCCATTGTTTTTAATATCCTATTCATGCATGTTAGCAGTAGCACTTAGCAGTTACACTTATACACCGCTTCACAGTGCTTTCACAGCCCTCTCTAAGTGGTTTACAAAGTTAGCATATTGCCCCCCCCCAACTATTTGGGTCTTCATTTTACCCACTTCGAAAGGATGGAAGGCTGAGTCAACCTTGAGCCTGGTGAGATTGGATCTGCAGTTTGGGCAATGGAAGGCTACATGTATATAAATAATGTCAGGCCTGCAATTATATTCCTTTTAGAATTTTGGCCTGCCACCCTTTCTCTTATTTCCTTATGCTGTTTCTTAGTATAGGTGATGAGAGGGGGAATAGACAGGAGTGAGACTGTGGAATGTATTGTTTTCATTCTTTACTAGAAGCCAAGGTCATCCTTTGTCTCCGCACCAGTACACCTGACTGGAAGAAGCTGGGTGTGGATGCCAGCATGGAAGAAGAAGGTTGGACCATGTGATGGATTGTGGGTGTGGGGACAAGATCATGAACTTTTAACTGGGTAGAATTCTGATGTCATTTCCAGTATTGGGATTAACACAGATGTGCCTAAGATGTCTGCTTTATTAAATTGGAACAAAAAGGATAGTTTTGCCTTGGACTCTGATTTAATTCTACATGATACTTGGAATGCTGACAAATAAATTCTATGCACTCTGCTTTAAAGTGTGATTTAGACCAGTTAAGTTTCTTTTTCATCCTTGAGTTTTTGGGGTAAACATATCACTTTTCCCCTACCAATTGCCTTCACGAAGAAATCGAATATGCTGGTGCAAGATGAAAGAAAGTGGGGAAATCCACATTGTTCTCATCTGAAAGTAAACATGTTTTCATTTGGTGCATGAGTGTGTGTGTGTGTGTGTGTGTGTGTGTGTGTTGTTTTGGCTCTCCTGTCTATGAACAAATATGTATGTGTTTATTCATTTGATTTAGACACACTTTCTGTATGGAATTCAATACAATATACATGACACTCTGTCGTCTCTGTTCTCCCCATAACAACACCTTTGCACAGAATGGGCCAACTTGCAATGGGCAACTCACCATGGGATAACTTGCTATGGGACAATTCAGCTTGGGATAACTCAAGAGTGGGAAAAGAAAAGTGACTGACTCAAAAATTACCCACTGAGCTTCTGTGGCTGAAGATGGCTTAGAATCTGGGTCTCCTCATTTCTAGTCCAACATTTAAGCTAGTGTGTGTGTTGTGTGTGTGTATTGTACTTGGGTCTTGTAAAGATCCTTGTAGGCTATTGAGTGGATAGCAAATCAGGCAGGGAGGGCTGCCAAGAAAAAAGTGGAATTATTCATTGCTAACTAGAATCAAATGCTAATGGGAGAAAAGTATCCTTGAAGAGAACCTTGACTTCAATTCATTAGAAGGAGATCAAATCAGTTTTAATTATGCAGTTTTGAAAAACTGCACTTATTAGGATCAATTCCAGCCTGACCTCTTCAAGCTTTTGATATTCCAGGGATGCCTCCCACTTTGACACAGTTGATTTCAACATGCGGAGAGCAAAGTCCAAACTTGTGATACTCTTATCTCACCCCTTTTCAGCAACCTTTGGGCTCGCTCCCAATCCAGAAATCTAATTCTCCAGCCCCTTTGCTACATATGAAGGCCCAGACTATGACAAAGTGACATCAATTCACCTAGATGTGTGCCAAGTTGGAAGCTGAATCAGGGGATGTAATTTTCCCCAGATCTTCCTTCAAGCATTGAGCTATTACAAAGTCAACAGGGTGTAGACCAATCGAAACATATCAAATTCAAAGGGGACTTCATCACCAAGGACTGAGAAATTGCTACAAATGAGATTGTCAACTTGCAAAGCACTTCCATGTCTGAGAATCCTGGTTTAGAATATTCTAAACCAGGGCTCTCCAACCTTAGAAATTTTAAGACTCATGGACTTCAACTCCTAGAATTCCCCAGCCAGCATTCTGGGAATTGAATTCCACAGGTCTTAAAGTTCGCAAGGTTGGAGACTTAAACCATTGTCCTTCCCAGAGATAGGAAGGAGATAGAGAGATAGATGGATAGATACAAAGAGTGAGATAGAAAGACAGAGAGACTGGTGGAAAAGGGGAGAGAGAAAGAGAGAGGGGGGGGTAGGTGGATGGATGAATTGATGGAGACAGATATAGAGAGATGAAGAGATAGATAGATAGATAGATAGAGAGAGAGAGAGAGAGAGAGAGAGATGGTAGATGGGATGGATGGATGGATGGATAGATGGTAGATAGGTAGGTAGGCAGACAGACAGACAGACAGAAAGACAGAAAGGCAGAAAGGCAGAAAGACAGAAAGACAGACAGGCCCACTCCAATATATCACTTCAGACAATCAGAACAATGGGAAGTTCTTTACATACCAACATGTAGCTTGTTTTTACACAATGATTCTTTCAATATAAATCACTCTTATTGGGGGTGGAACCCACAATGCACATGGAAGTCCATTTATTTCTTCTCCCCCTCGTGTAATTCTGTTTCAAAGGGAAGTGGAGGTAGATTGTGGATTTAGACCAGTGGTGGGTTTCACATTTTTTTAGAACCTCTTCTGTAGGTGTGGCCTGCTTTGTGGGAGTGGCTTGCCGGCCATGTGCCTGGGTTGGCATGGCCAACGTAAAATGTGGTGAAACTCACTTAACAATGCTCTTGCTTAGCAACCAAAATGCTGGCTCAGAAACTCTGGCATTTGAAGCATGCAACTCTTAAAGCTATCAAGTTAAAAGACCTTTGCACCCCTAACCCTTTAGAAAAAAACCCCAGGGGTGTTCAAATGACAGTTTTAAGACTTGTGGACTTCAACTCCCAAAATTCCTCCTCTCACTCTTCATCTTGATGATGTGAGGACGGGTGTGGAGAGGGAGCTGGAACAGGTTCTAAACGGCACTGTAGATTTGTGGAACCTCTTCTATAGAAGAGGTTAGAACTGGCAGGAACCCACCCCTGATGTAGACATTTATATTGGTACCAACAATATATTGTACATTTTGCAACTATTCCAGAGAAAAAGGGAAATTTCACTCTGAACCTTGATAGGAAGGGAGATACATTATCCATTCCAGTTTGTCTGTTGTTCCTGATTTTTTTTAAAAAAAAATGTTCTCCATTGACATATTTTATTTTAAAAATATTAAATCTGAGTTAAATGATACTGTATAGTGAAAAAAAAATTACATTGAGCCTCAACCTGCAAAGTGATACTACTGGCTTCTTCCAGTGCTTGTGTTGGATAAAAAGGAACGCATAAAATGTGTGATAAAGGATGCTTGGATCACTGTGAAATTCAGCACAAATTATCCCCTTAGGAGGGAATGAGACGTTTCTTAACAGAATTAATTGACCATTTTATTGATTCAGTGAACAGATCTCATACTAAAACTTATGCATCAATTAACACACTGAGGTGAATTTTTTTTTTTTCAAATTGGATAACATTTTAGCTCATGTTATAATTGCACTTCAGTCAGCCATCATCTCAACTGCTGTGAAATTCCTTATTTTCAAAAGCACGTTTAGATAAGAACTGAAATTATTATATTTTTCTCTGTTCCTAGGGAAGGTAAGTTGGTTGATTTCAAATCAGCTGATAAAACACTTTTTTCCCCCTTCAGCCACAGATTATTCACTTTTTTATACTAGGTTGCTTCATCTCATAAGACGTTTTTAATCACTTGCAATAACATCGATGTTCATACTGTAAATTGTTTTTATTATGCTTCATAAATTTTAAGTCACAGTAGTTGCATCTACTCAAACTTAAAAGGTAAAGGTTCCCCTCGCACATATGTACTAGTCATTCCTGACTCTAGGGGATGGTGCTCATCTCCATTTCAAAGCTGAAGAGCCAGCGCTGTCCGAAGATGTCTCCGTGATCATGTGGCTGGCATGACTAAACACCGAAGGTGCACGGAACGCTGTTACCTTCCCACCAAAATGGTCCCTATTTTTTGCATTTCTTACGTCCTTTCGAACTGCTAAGTTGGCAGAAGCTGGGACAAGTAATGGGAGCTCACTCTGTTACATGGCACTAGGGATTCAAACCGCTGAACTGCCAACCTTTCTGATCACAAACTCAGCGTCTTAGCCATTGAGCACTGTGTCCCACATCAGTAAGTAAGCCATAGGCTAAAACGAAAAAATTCAATTCCATGAGCCGGAATTAAAGCAGTTTTCAAAATTGTTTGTATTTTAAGAATGTTTTGTGTGTGTACAAACAATTTGACTGTATGTTTCAAAAGTATATTCTGAAAAATGAATCAATTTATTCCAAATTACCAAAAAAGAGTACTCCAAATGGTTTCTTGCCCACCTGATATTTAGTCATAAGTCTTGACCATCTTCTGATGTGTATCAAAGATCCATTTTCACAACACCTTAACGTGCTCAAAAGAGAAATAGGAAAGATTTTTAAACATATCCATTTTATTTCCCTGTGCTTGCTACTTCTTTAAGTGATTCTTAGAGTCTCAAAGGAACTTTTTTTTCCTCCAAGGAATGTACACAATATTCAATTAAATGCCTTCCATAAATGGCATGTTGACATGAAATGTATTATTTCAAGGAGAAGAAAGTAATAATTTTCAAATAAAACATTCATTTTCATATTCTTAATATCAGAAATTCAGCAGTTTTAAATATATTGATAGGGCTGATGGTTTTTATGTAAACTTCTTGTGGAACAAAACCCAGTTGACAGTTGGCAAAATATTTCTTTACGTTCAGGTTGATTGGGGGAATCAAGGAACTATAAAGTGTTGCAAATCTTATTGGGTTTCTGGAATACTCTTTGCATCTCTTGAAGTCAGATTGGAAATGTTAAAATTTATCCAAAGAAAATAACTTACAAAGTGAAATTAAACTGCAAAAACATGAAAGCTATCAATTTTATCCAAAATTCCCCAGCAGGATGTCCTCCAGGATGTTGAAATTACAATCTTTGGAATTCCAACTGTCATTTTTGTTCATAAAAAATCTTGGGTTTTGTATGAGAGAAGTATAAAACACAATGTTTATAGTAGCCAAAAGACCCGATTCAGGAAAGTATTGATAAAATAATACAGTTATGGGACTGGAAGAGACCTTAGAGGTCTTCTAATCCAACACCTTGCCTAAGGCAGGGGTCTTTATATTATCCCTTATATTATTTTTGCCTTGCAAATAGGACTTCTGTTCACACAAGCAAGACTTCCTTCTTTATCTTCCCGATGTAACCCGATGCGTAAAATATTTAAAAGATATGCTAAAACTATCCTTTTATATTAAGAATGGCTTTAAAAAAATCAAATTAGCATTTACAAATAGTGTTAATAGCATACATCATCCCAGCCAGATCTGATTGCACTTAACAAAAAAAAAAAAAAAAAAAAAAGCCAAGATGAGACTTAAAATTGAATACTTATCACTATGCTTGAAAGAAATGTTGAAAACAAAACCAACTTTTCACCAATCTGCCATCAGGAACAATTTGTGTCTTTTCACATTCACACATGTACTTCAGTTCAGTTTCAATCAGGCCAATTATGATAAGCATCTATTATGCCTCCCCCCCATCCACCCTTAGCTATTTCATTGCTATGAGATTTTGGCTATTCTGAAAGCCAAGAGAACATAAATACTGTTGTGAAGAGAAGACACAAAAGGGGAATATTTGTAGCTCAGGATTTAAAATGAGGGGCCCTTGGTTTTCTCTGAGCTTGGCTGTTTTCTTGCAGACATTTCATTACCCAACTAGGTAATATCATCAGTGAACCATCATCAGTGAAAGGTCTGCAAGAAAGCAACTAAGCTCAGAGACCACCAAGGATCCCTTTAAAGAGGTCATATATAATCTTCTCATGGACATGGATTACTCAGAGAGAGGAGAACTGAGTCAGTGCATAGATTGGCATTAGGAACCCAATGGTGCTGTTTTCAAGAGGCAACTGGATTTTTTTTTTGTTTTTCTTTGAACATGTTTCACTTCTCATCCAAGAAGCTTCTTCAGCTCTGACTGGATGATGGGGAATGGAATCCAGCCAGAGCTGTAGAAGCTTCTTCGATGAGAAGAGAAACGTCTTCAAAGAAAAACCAGACAGGCCAGTTGCCTCTTGAAAAAGGCCACTTTTGGGGACAACCATGAGCTGGATGACTGAGAATCTCCATAGACATCATTAGGAAGCCATCAATTCTCACAATCTTTGTTTCTTGTCTCATTGCTTACACAGGTTCATCTACTCTTATCCAGGGTGGGATTCAGCCTGTTCGCTCTGGTTCGGGGCAAACCAGATGTTAATTTTACATCTGGTTCACCGAACCAGTAGTTGCCAGGACTGGCTGGCCCCATCCATCCCAACCCGGACCTCCCATGAGTCTCTACGTGGCCCATTCATGATGCCAGGTAAGTGCAGGGCCCACACAGAGGCTCTGGGAGGGCGAAAAATGGGCCTTCCAGAAAATGAGCCTCCTGAAAGTCCAGAAACGAGCCCATTTCCAGCCTCCAGAGCCTGGAGGAGGCCGTTTTAGCCCTCCTGGAGGCTCAAGGAAAGCCTCTGGAGCCTGGGGAAGGCAAACAACAGCCTACCAGAAGTACCAGAAGTCTGAAAACGGGCCCGTTTCTGGCCTCCAAAGGGCTTCCAGAGCCTGGGAGAGGCAATTTTTGCCCTTCCGGAGGCTCGAGGAAAACCTCTGGAGCCTGGGGAGGGCAAAAATGCACCCCACCATGGTGCAGGAGACCAAATGGGTCACGTCTACCATGGCCACGCCCACCCAGCAACCGGGCAGAGAACTAGTTGCTAACATTTTTCAATCTCACCCCCTGCTCTCATCTACTCTCATCTAAGCAGTAAGAGGAACATGGAAAACTAGACAAATCACTTTCATATTCTACAGAGGGATAGCAATTGGGACCACAGGGCAAGGACCCAGGAAATATGATAGAAGTCTTGGATATCTATCTAGTATCTCTCAGGATATATCTAGTTGGTTAGACCAAAGCTAGCATGCTTTGGCCATGTCATGAGAGCCAACTCATTCAAAAAGTCAATCATGCTGGGAGTGATCATCAGAAAAAGGGGAAGGGGGCTAACCTAGTTCCCACTGGCTGAACCCTATAAAGGAAGACACCAGGATGACTATGGAGGATCTGAAGGAGGCAAAGGGAGACAGAGGGGCATGGAGATGTTGATCCACAGAGTGGCCAAAGGTTGGACACAACTGAATGGCTGATGATGATGATAAGATGGTTGTAGCTTCAGCTAGGCAAGATTGATGTCAGCCAAGCCCAGAGACAACACCCCGAAATCCAGTAGGGTTTCATCCTTTTATTTACTTACACCTAAAGGACAGAATCTTGTTTTTGAAGGCAAAGTCATGGAGCACCAATAATCCAAGCTTCCAGTGTCCAGCAAAGAAGTCCAGGAGCCCATCAGTTCAATGGGTCTTGACAGTTCCTAGTTGGAAATTCCAAATCCACAGGATAGGATAGGATAGGATAGGATAGGATAGGATAGAGGATAGGATAGGATAGGATAGAAATGATAAGGATAGGATAGGATAGGTTAGAATAGAATAGAGGATAGGATAGGATAGGACAGGACAGGACAGGACAGGACAGGACAGAAAATAGAATATAGAATATAGAATATAGAATATAGAATATAGAATATAGAATATAGAATATAGAATATAGAATATAGAATATAGAATATAGAATATAGTAGAAAATAGAAAATAGAAAATAGAATATGGAATATGGAATATGGAATATGGAATATGGAATATAGAATATAGAATATAGAATATAGAATATAGAATATAGAATATAGAATATAGAATATAGAATATAGAATATAGAATATAGAATATAGAATATAGAATAGGGAAGGGAAGAGGAGAGGAGAGGAGAGGAGAGGAGAGAAGAGAAGAGAAGAGAAGAGAAGAGAAGAGAAGATAAATTGGAAGGGACCTTGGAGGTCTTCTAGTCCAGCTCCCTGTTCAAGCAGGGGACCCTATACCATTTCAGCTAAGTGACTCTTTAGTCTCTTCTTAAAAACCTTCAGTGATGAGCACCCAAGATTTCTGAAGACAAGCTGTTCCACTGGTTAATCGTCCTCACTGTTAGGACGTTTCTTTTTAATTTCAGGTTGCTTCTCTCTTTCTTTAGTTTCCAACCATTGTGTCTTGTCCTGCCCTCTAGTGCTTTAGAGAATAACTTGACATAGAAAGCAGCTTAGAAAATTGCTTGCTCACATATCTCCTCTCAGAAACATAGAGTCTTGGAAATCGA
Source organism: Thamnophis elegans (assembly GCF_009769535.1). Lineage (NCBI taxonomy): Eukaryota > Metazoa > Chordata > Lepidosauria > Squamata > Natricidae > Thamnophis > Thamnophis elegans. Next base: position 44,029,393 of record NC_045552.1, on the reverse strand, counting down.
CCATTAAAAAAACAACCCAATGAAACAAGGTAAATATTAGAATCTCTGTGTCTAATCTACTTTTTGCAACTTGGGAGATTCCACAGCATTACTTAACACCCCTGGCACAATATCACTCATTCTAGAAATAAATAAGTAAGAAGACAGTTCTCCTTCCTAGGTGGTAGCTAAGGTGCAACCTCCTTCTCTTTACTCAAGCTCCTTCAGGATGCTGTGTCCAACCAGATAGAAGAGAAGACCAGACAGGAGCGCTAATGGGATCCCAGCAGTCGCAAACATGAAAGACCAGCCGTAATAAACAGATAGTGGGGTGTCATCTGGGCACCTTTCACTTCTTTCAAGGAGTATGTATTTACGGAGATCAGCAGCAAATTCTTTCCACACCACAAACATAAATATGAGCAGGGTAAATAAAAATCCTGTTGGACAGAATGAGAGAGAAAGAAAGAGAATGAAAAATGAGAGAGAAGAAAAAGCCGATGTGTTAGTGACGGCGCAAAACATCCTAGCAAGAGAAAAAGTTCAATTCCCTGGATGAAACCGACAAAAAAAAGGGCAGGTAGTCCTCACTTAATGACAGTAGTTGGGAGTGGCAACTCCGTGACATAAAGTGCAAGATCACGTGGCTATGTTGACTTACAGCAGTTGTTCAAGCAATTCTAGTTGGCCTTGTTAAATGAATCCCATGCATTTACAATGTCCCACAATCACATGATTGCTGTTTTCAACCTCCTGCTGGCTTCCCCAATGACTTGACTTGTTGGAATCAGTGGTGGGTTCCTACTGATTCAGACCAGTTCAGCCATACGGTAGTGGTTTGCCAGCCTGGGTCAATGGACTCAGCAGCGACCCAGGCTTGCCATGCCCCCAAACTGGTTCTCTAGGTGGTGCTGCAGGCGCCACCATCTTGTTTTTCGCTTCTGCACATGTGCAGAACAATTTTAATTGCAGTGTGCATGCACTCACAGCGCATACACAAGCGAACCGGCAGTAGTTCTTGCCGGAACCCACCCCTGGTTGGAAGCCAGCTGTGAAGGTGATGAATAATGTTCACATAACTGTGGCATATTGTAACAACCACAACTACAAAGACTGATTGTAAGTCTCTTGTTCAATGCGGTGATGATTGCAAAGAGTCACTGAAAGAGGGCTTACAAAATGAGGAATACCTGCACTTACAATTGGTCTAAGGTGTTATTGTTCAACCCTAATTAAAGAAGCTTAAAGCTTGGATAGATTGGTTCCTACCATCTTTAAAAAGATGCCCAAGATCTGCAAGAGTTGCCAGCTACTTTCAAATAATGGCAGATTTGAAGATCCAGTGCATAATTCAACCGATAAAGCTTTTGAACCCCATTTCAAATCAAAGAGGGATTTTTTTGGCAGAACTGTTTCTGTTAGATGGAATTATAGAATCAGAGAAGTAAGAGAAATCACTCTTCATCTGTTCTGTGCTGCTTTCCAAAAAACTTTCCCTCACTTGCTGAAATGGATATGGTGTTAATTTCTACATTTAAGTCTCTACCCAACCAAGGAATTCGCTGCTGAATTTGTGGGGTGCTTGGTGCTCTCTGAGCTTGCTTGTTTTCTTGCAGACATTTCACTACCAATCTAGGTAACATCATCAGTGCTGGAAGGGAAGGGGAGAGGAGTAGGAGTAGGCGGAGTACTGTGGGATCCTTGGTTCTCTCTAAGTTTGGTTGCTTTCTTGCAGATGTTTCATTACTCAAACTAGGTAACATTATCAGTGCTAGAAAGGAGTGGGAGAGGAAGAGGAGGAGGAGGAGGAGGAGGAGGAGGAGGAGGAGGAGGAGGAGGAGGAGGAGTGTAGGGTCCTTGGTGCTCTCTGAGGTTGGTTGTTTTGTTGCAGACATTTCACTACCAAACTAGGTAACATCATCAGTGATGGAAGGGAGTGGGAGAATAGGAGGAGGAAGAGGAGGAGGAGTACTGTGAGGTCCTTGGTGCTCTCTAAACTTTTTTTTTCCTTGCAGACATTTCACTACCAAACTAGGTAACATCATCAGTGCTAGTCACTGATGAACGTTTTATAGTCACTATCTTTTAGCTTAACCTGGCTTAGAGAGTCATTGCTGTAAGGGTAAAATGAAGGAAACTGTAGGCACCCTCTTGAACCTATAGTGGAAAGGTAAATAAATCCAACCAGGATGACTTATGTCACACAACTTTATATTTGCTGCAAAGCTATAGATGCACAAATGACCTCTCATTAAAAAAAAAATAGAACAAATAAAATGCCAAAGCAGGAGAAACAGGTGGCCAAAGCAAGGGGTTTTTTTCCTCGTGATCTAAGGTAATTGTCAGCTAATCTTCTGCACTTAACAAATAAAAGCTTCCTTCAGAATTTCAGCTGAGTAGCCGAATGATCAAATGAAGAAAATTCCACAGAGATTATAAAATGAGCTTATAAGTATGAGCCGTATAATTTAATACCTTTGCTTGTCCTCATTTTTTTCTCATTTGAACCACGTTTCTTGTTGTTGTGAAGCAATCGGATTATTATCTTAAATCTTGATTCTTTTTCATTGCCAAAATCTCTAATCCCACAACTTGCATAAACTCCTGTTTTTACATTTCTTATATTGATATCTTTGTAGCTTTCTGATTTCTGAGATTTTCATACATACATACATACATACATACATACATACATACATACAATAAGACCTAAACAGTAAATAAATAGCATGATTTTTCAGGGTGGTTGTAATATAGGCCCTACCCCACAAAATAAGCCCCCCCCCCATTAAGATTGTCAGCCAGATGGATGCATTTAGTGCCGTATTTCTCTGAAAATAAGCCCTAACAAGAAAATAAGATCTAATGCATCTTTTAGAGCAAAAATTAATATAAGACCCAGTCTTATTTTCAGGAAAACATGGTACATTCATACATACATATTCTTTTCCAAAAGTCCACATTGGAATTAGTTGATCCTGAGTAACTCACAATTTTCCCTCTCCTTTGTCATTTGCAAGATAGATTCCCTTTACAAATATTGGACCAAATGGATGTTGTTGCAATTTTGGATGGCACAACCAAGCCCCTTCATTATATCAGCCCAAGGTTCAACCAAACTTGATTCAGACAAACATGACTCCAGATGGGAGTCTGACAACAGCCAATAGAATACATGTTCTTGCACAGGAACAGGAAGCTCAAGTTCAAAGAGCTTCCTGAGAGAAGGTATAAATACCTCTCCCTCTTCACTCCATGTGGTCAGATACCCAGAATCACGTCTGCTTGGTGGTTCTGTTTTACCATTAAACCCTCTTTCCAATCAGTCTCCATGTTTCCAGTGTTTTTCTCCCCACTTGGAACTGAACCCAGATGGACATTTCTTCCAACTCTACTTACTACTTATCTCTGAACTACTGTAATTGGCCCCAGATAGGATTACCCTTGGAGGCACTCAGAAGTGATATTCAGCAGGTTCTGATCAGTTCTGGAGAACCAGTAGGAAAATTTTGAGTAATTCAGAGAACCGGCAAATACTACCTCTGACTGGCCCAGCCCCCATTTATTCTCTGCCTCCCAAGTCACGGCTGATCAGGAGGGAATTAGATTTTACAGTATTCTTCCCCTGCCACACCCACCAAGTCATGCTCACCAAGCCACACCCACTAGTAGTAGAAAAAATTGAATCCCACTACTGAGTCAGAAGTTAGAGTTTGTAGATTCATCTTTTGATACAGATAAGCTTCTATAACAACTTACACCTATTCTGTGTAACCATTGTAGGTTGCTCCCAATCCAGTTCAAAGTGACTGTTATTATTAATAATAAATAGATAATATTAAAGCCCTTTATGGCTTGAATCTCCTCCCCATAGAAACTGCCTGTCCTGTGTGTGAGCCGGAGAAAGCAGGGGGTGAAGGCTCCATCCCCACATTTGAAGCAAGGGAAGAGTTCAAAAGAAGCTCATCTTTATGGTGGCCCCAACTGATGGAACAACTTGACTTCAAGCTAAGTTTGTGTCCATGTTATCCTAACCAATTAGAATCAGGGCAAGACGTTACTGTACTACTCCTCCATCAAAAACTTGGGGAGCAAGAGGTAATAGATTGGAACAGTTCTTCTTCGTGCCAGCTTTTAATTCTGCAGTTGACTTGCTTGGTTTATGAGCTGCTGATTCTGGACTTAGTCCATGGGTTGGCAACCTTAAAGATTCAAGAAGCCCCCTGTTCAATTCTGGAGCCAACCGGAAGTCTGTTTTTCCCATCATAGACTCCTCTTAGTATAGCGTCCTTTTTCCTCTACTGTCCTAATCGAAAGCCCTATCAATTTGGAGCTGACCAACAACAGGGAGCCACAGCAGGATGAAAAAGCCACATGCGGCTCCAGAGCCGCAGGCGCTGACCCCTGACTTAGCCCACGTATTTGCGAGACCCTCAGAATCCTATCTACTTTAATAAATGAATAAATATCCTGCCACTGACCTTAAATTCACCTAATTCTACTGGTTGATATTTCAGGGCAGAGTAAGAGAAAACACTTCAAGACTGGAAGAGTTATTTATAAAACAAATATAGAGGTAGGATAAAAATAAACTTATAAAAGAGAAGACAGATACGTTGGGGCAGATAAGTAGGGAACAAGGGGAAGGGGGAGATATTTCTTCCTTCATCCTCCCTGTTCTTTCATAGGCACCCACCATAAACCACCCAAATTTTGATTTGCAGCCCACCGAGACACAGACAGCATGGATTCAACTTTGTTTGCTTGTGACATCAGCCAAACAGATCCAATTCTCCAGGAGATAATAATGAAAATAACAGTGATTGATGAATTAAACCAGGGTGAAAATATTTTAAGAGAGTTGAAAAGAGAATTGGATGTACGAGAAGATACTAGGCAGTGGAAGAGGATAGAAATGGGAATAATTCTTAGATTGAACAGCCAAGAAATAGATGCAGGTAGGATGAAAGATCCAAGAGAAGAATATGGTAGGCAAGTCCAAAGAAAGCATAGCAGTTAAAATACTGAAGCGGGCAAGAGACGATGGATAGATGGTTTCTCTTTTTTGTTGTTCTGATCTGTTTTTCTTTTTCTCTCTCTTTCCTTTCTTTTTTAGGTAGGTGACATGATTAGAAGTTAGGTAGGACAGAAAGAAAAAGTCTTTTAATAAAAGGATGACATGATTAAAAGTTAGACTAAGGGACAGAAATAAGAGATAGGGGGAATATTCATGTATACACTTTTATATAATAAAATAACAAGAGAAAACATGGAATGATTAAATAATCATTTAATATCTTAATGTAAATGTGTATTATTATTAGAAATATAGGTTGGTTGAATGTAATAACTATGATTACCACTTTATAATGCCTTGGTAAGGCCAGACTTGGAGTACTGCATTCAGTTTTGGTCACCACGATGTAAAAAAGATGTGGAGACTCTAGAAAGAGTGCAGAGAAAAGCAACAAAGAGGATTAGGGGACTGGAGGCTAAAATATGAAGAATGGTTGCAGGAACTGAGTATGTCTAGTTTAATGAAAAGAAAGATTAGGGGAGACATGATGGCAGTGTTCCAATATCTCAAGGGCTGCCACAAAGAAGAGGGAGTCAAGCTATTCTTCAAAGACTTGAAGGCAGAACAAGAAACAATGGGTGGAAACTAATCGAGAGAAGCAACTTAGAACTAAGGAAAAATTTCCTGACAGTTAGAACAATTAACCAGTGGAACAACTTGCCTCCAGAAGTTGTAAATGCTCCAACACTTGAAGTTTTTAAGAAGATGGTAGATAACCATTTGTCTGAAGTGGTGTAGGGTTTCCTGCCTAAGCAGGGGGTTGGACTAGAAGACCTCCAAAGTCCCTTTCAACCCTGTTATTCTATTCTATTAATCCTACTAGTTTTATTTGTATTAGAATGTATGCCACACTGTTCACGCATTGATACATAATAAAGTAAAGTAAAGTAAAATAAAATAAAATAAATACTTGAAACAAACAGATTTGATTCTTGGTTCCTTTTTTTCCCCCAACCAACCCTGTTCTACTTGTATGTATGGAACGAAACGCACAAGATTAAACTCTTATTATTTGTATCTCAGTTGTATCTTCAGGTTAATCGTCTTCTTCTGGGGAGAACTTAATGGTGAGAGAATTGAACCATGATATGAAACTTTTCTCCTTTCTATTCTCATAGCAATTGTCAAGGGGCTAACCAGGAAGCTTTCTAACTTCCAGGGAAGCAGGCACCTTCATTTTGTGTAAATCGTGCCACTCAACCTTCCTTGCCTTCCTTTTGCGGTTCACAGCCTCGCAAAACCTCATTGGCTAATTGCAGTGGGAAATGGGTGAACTCCTGACTTGCTTTAGAACTTGCAGAATTTATCTATAATTTGCTAATTATAGGGAAATGAACCTCGGTCCCCTTTCTTCCCACCTCCGCGCCTAGCAGAAACTTCAAAACTCTAATAAAAAATAATGAGATGTTGAGATCTTTCTTAGCAAATTTCAAGAGCACAAAAGCACGTGAAACGCATAGAGTTTACAGCTGTCACAGTATGGAACTTTTAACATGTATGGAACAGCTTTGAATTAAAAGGGTAGGTCTGTATTTTTCTGCTGATTCCATTTAAACAACCTCTATTCATGAGCTGGAAAGAATAATTGAAGACGGAGTTAGTCGTTACCATTCAGCCTATTGAGAAGGCTACCTTATCATGAGCGCAAACTATTTTCCATTGGGATTGTTACTGTTGTTCGAGGCAGATTCTTGGTATGTGCAAGAATTCATCATAAATTTCCAGAAAGTCTATGTCAGGCCTGCAGCCATCTTCTCTTTTGTATCTTTGGCTTGCCACACTTTCTATTATTCTGCTATGCATTTTCTATTGTGGGAAAGGGGGAGGGGGATTGTGTGGAGTTGGATGATATGTAACCATAACAAAATTCTTTCTAGAAAGCAAGGTCATCCTTTGTCTCTGCACCTGACTGGAACTAGATGGGTGGAACTGCCAGCATGGCAGTGGGAGATGGACCATGGGATGGACTTGCGGGTGTGGGGGAAGGATATTGAACTTTCAACTGGGTGGGGAAAACCCAGATTCAGGTTTTCCCAGATGTGCCAACATGGTTCTCTTAATAAATTGGAACTTTGAGCAATACTTTGCCTTGGACTCTAATTTTTTGGATGCTATTTGGAACCCTGACAGTCTATCGTCATATTTTGTTAATTAAGACAATGGATTTCTATACCCCAACTTTCATGATGGGGCTTAAATATGGCATACAGGGAGTCCTTGACTTATGACCACAACTGAGCCCAAAATGTTGCTAAGCGAGACATTTTTAAGTGGGCTTTGCAACCTTTTACGACCTTTCTTGCCAGAGTTGTTAAGTGAACCACTGCAATTATTAAGTGAGTAACACAGTTGTTAAGTGAATCTGGCTTTCCCATTGACTTCACTTATCAGAAGGTCACAAAAAGGGATCACATGACCCCAGGGCACTGCAACCGTCATAAATGTGAGACAGTTGCCAAGCAACCAAATGTAAATCATGTAACTATGGAGATGCTGCAATGTATGTATGTATGAAGAACAGTCATAAGTCACTTTTTTAGTGCTGTTGTAACTTCAAACAGTCATTAAGTGAACTGTTGTAAGTCTAGGACTGTCTATATCTAGACACTAGTTGATAACCCAACATTATCCAGGTATTTATTCATAGGGGGGGAAATGCCCGGACCAAACGTAATTTCTAATGTTGGATTTTTTTTCCCCTAACCAGAGGGAGCCCCCTTGTGGAGTACTGTGAAGCTGTTACCATGGCTTCATAGTACACCATGTGCTACTGCACTGTACAGTAGAAGCCATTTTACAGCAGTACAGTAGAAGTCATTTAAGGTACAACAGGCTGTATCTTAACAGAACACACACCCCGAGGGGTATTAGGGGTGTCTTACCCCCACATTATTTGTTTCCAGGGAGTAAGTCATATGTGTACCAAGTTTGGTTGAAATTCCTCGAGGCATTCCAGAGTTATGCTGGAACATAAACAATCACAGCTACACAAACACACACACACACACACACACACACAGAGATTACATAATTTACCCCACACTTGCTGTTCACAGAGAAACAGCAGCATACAGAAAGAGGCTTAAATCATCAATATCTAGACAACACCCACTCTCTGGGCTACAACCAGTTCATCAGAGATTAAAATGTTTTAACCTCCAGTCCCCTAACCATCTTGGTTGCATTTATCTGCACTTTCTCTAGAGTCTCAACATCTTTTTTATGGTGTGGTGACCAAAACTGGATGCAGTACTCTAGGTGTGGTCTTTTAATTATATATTTTAAACTTGTAATTTGTATTTTAGATTTGATGCCATATAACATGCATTATTTTAATTGGGATGCTTCCGACACAAACAAACATCGGATCTCATTGCATATGTGCATGCACATGGGTGCAAGAAAGAAAAAGACAGTGCTTTGACCGAGGCTTCCCAAGACCTGAAGCAAACTCCTGGTCCGGGCAAAAAACCCTTTTATTATTTGACTGTGAATTCTGCTCATTCACATCCAGCAAACTCTTTCAAGGGAGGATTTACAGTCACAGACCTTATCTGGCTTGGAGAGCCGCCAGGATGATATCTGCAAAACTTAGCAAGGAGTCTCGGAAAGTCACGAACCAATTAAGTGAACTAATTGTCTCCTGCAAACTCCACTCCCCTTTCCTTCCTCTTTTATTTCCTCTGGGAGGGGCCATTCATCATCCATCTGTGGCATTACTCCCAAGTCGACCTCTGTTCTTTAGCACTTCCCTTCGTCTGGCCACTCTGCACATGCTCACACTGGGATCAGGCTCCAGTTTTTCCTCTGCCTCACTGATGTCTGACTCTGAAGGCAGTTGATAACTGGCATACGGCTCTGGCCCCCTCTCTGCCTCTGACGCAGAGCCTTCATCAGAGCCTTCCCCAGACTCCAGGAGTGGCCCATCTTCCTCCCCAACCTCCTCACTGTCCGAATCTGCTGCCAGCTCCACTTGCCACTGGCGGGCAGCCACAACAGACAGAGATAAAAAGAATGTGAGAGTTTGGAGAGAAAAAACTGGAAAAAACACCATGGAATATTGTTGAGTTCTTGAAAGCCCCCCTCAGATAGTTCATGGCCCTGCCTTTGACATCTTTCCTTGACATGTGGAAATTAGCCTTTAATGAGGCTGCTTTTTTATCCCCCTCCTGGATATACAAGCCAAAAGGAAATCCTTACAAGTTGAGCTTTGTATGTCAAACATGGTTAAGAACATTTGGCAGAAGAGAAGACCCACTCCTGGATCGCCGAGTTACACAGCTTTGCAAGGCAAGTTGGGAACAAAGCCAACAAGGAACTTGGTGAGGGAAATGAACCAGAAGCAATCAATATCAAACAGCTTCTTTCGGCTGAGTAACTTTCTCTGACTATCTGACTATTCTCTGACTATCTCTGACTATTCCAAGCAAGATGATCACTTGCCAAGGTGGCGCAGTGGTTAAATGCAGCACTGCAGGCTACTGCTAGATCAGCAGGTCAGCGGTTCAAATCTCACCGGCTCAGGGTTGACTCAGCCTTCCATCCTTCCGAGGTGGGTAAAATGAGGACCCAGATTGTTGGGGGCAATATGCTGACTCTCTGTAAACCGCTTAGAGAGGCCTGAAAAGGCCTATGAAGCGGTATATAAGTCTACTGCTATTTTCCCCCTTCACTTTTCTTCTTTTTCTTTTTCACCCTGAAAGAGTTCTCCAAAACAATCTCCAGGCGAGATTTGTTAAGGTAGCTGGACAACTGCCAGATGGATGTGCTTAAAATAGCCCAAATAATTGTGGTCCGTTCTTACAAAGAAAGAATCTAATGCAATCAAAACTGCTTAAAAAGAAGGAGCCCAGTGCGATGACATCCAAAAGCCACAATTTTAATAGGGAAGGAAAGGCTTTCTATTTGCTGACTGATCCAATTTAGCCACTTGGAACATGAAGTTCCACAAGTTTTAAAGCTCGTTTTTCCCCTTCTCCTTCCACATTTTGAACAGAGAAAATCATTAGTTTCAAAGAGGGAATAAACAATTTTAACAATTTTAATAAGGGAATAATTGAAAACTGGTATATATATGCAGTGACGTCTTGTTGAAAAATGAAGGAATAAGATCTCTGTTTGAAGGTATGAAGTACAAGGATAATAATGAACATAAGTATATTTTCTGGAAAAAAATAATACTAATGTTAACTGAATATATATTGTAGAATGAAAATGAGGTTTTTAGTTATACTAGATGAAAAGTTTGAGATGGTAAATATTATTCGAGGATGTGGATGTTAAAACACTTGTAACCAAACGACATGCTGTATGCGATGATGGTTTTTTTTCTTTTTGTGTTTTTTTTTATTCTATTTTATTGTTGTGTCTATTAAATATATAACAGAGAGATACGGGGTGTGTGTGTGGGGAAACGTAGTTGGGATGGATTGCCACAGGTAGGGGAATAAGAAACAATACTAAATTATAATCTATTAAATGAAACAATGAATGTATAAGAATGATAAATGTTAAAACACCTGTAACCAAACGACATACTGTATGTGATGATGGGCTTTGTTTTTTTTTCCTTTTGTGTGTTTTTTTTCTTCTTTCTTTTCTGCTTTTCTTTTTCTATTGTTGTGTGTATATGTTGTCTATGTAACAAAAATAAAAAAAAATTATTAAAAAAAAAAGAGGGAAGGGGAGAACCCACCAATGTTACAATTGAACACCCCTCCCTCAACAGAGGGGGAGGAATAAGTCACGGAATAAAGTGGCTCGATGGCTAGGACGCTGAGCTTGTCGATCAGAAAGGTTGGCCGTTCGGCAGTTCGAATCCCTAGCTCCATGTAATGGAGTGAGCTCCCATTACTTGTCCCAGCGTCTGCCAACCTAGCAGTTCGAAAGCATGTAAAAAATGCAAGCTGAAAAATAGGGACCGCCTTTGGTGGGAAGATAACAGCGTTCCGTGTGGCTTCAGCATTTAGTCATGCCGGCCACATGACCACAGGGACGTCTTCGGACAGCGCTGGCTCTTCAGCTTTGAAATGGAGATGAGCACCACCCCCTAGAGCCGGGAACAACTAGCACATGTGCACGAGGGGAACTTTTACCTTCACCTTTATCTCCAGTCTACAACACAACTCTTGCAGCAGTTCCAAGAAGATTCCACAACCAATTGCACCCTGATTCAGATGCCCCGAGGCAGAGATGTGTTGCTGCCGGCATTACTGCGGGTTCAGCATGCAAAAAATTTTGTTCAACTGGTAGGAGGGCAGGAGCTGGGGCAAGGAATGGGAGCTCACCCCGTCTCATGGTGCTTGGGTCTCAAACCCAGGATGTTAGCTTTCCAGCTGACAAGCTCAGCATCTTTAACCACTGAGCTATCGCGCTCCTTCTTCCCTCAACACACTGTTCCACAAACTACCAACCGTAACACAGCATCTTGGGAAAACCAGTCCAAGGAGATTAGCATCAGAGGATAAAAGTCTTCTGGGCAACAAAGAAAAAAAGGACCATAACTGAGACCGGGAACACCTGTTGTGGTCCACCAGATTCGGACAGTGATGAGGTCGGGAAGCAACATGGGCCAGTCCTGGAGTCTGGGGAAGGCTCTGATGAGGACTCTGTGTCAGAGGCAGAGAGGGGGCCAGAGCCATATGACAGTTATCAGCTGTTGTCAGAGTCAGACAGCAGTGGAGCAGAGAAACAACTGGAGCCTGTTCCCAGTGTGCGCATGTGCAGAGTTCCCAGACAAAGGGAACAGCTTAAGAACAGGGGTCGACTTGGGAGTAACGCCACAGGTGGACGATGAATGGCCCCTCCCAGAGAAAATAAAAGAGGACTCCGAGACTCTTTGCCAAGTTTTGCAGATATTGGCTTGGCAGCTCTCCAAGCCAGATAAGGTCTGTGACTGTAAATCCTCCCTTGAAAGACTTTGCTGGATGTGAATGAGCAGAATTCACAGTCAATTGATAAAAGGTTTTTTTCTCGAGAAAAGTAGTTTGCTTCATGCTCACGGGAAACCTAGGTCAAAACAAGACCACTAGTAAGGTTGAACCTCCAAGGTGCTTAAAGATTAGCAGCCTTTATTATTTTAAACATTTGCACGAAATTTGCCCTGTACATCTGGTTTTTACCCCGAAGGCGTAACCCCCCCCCCCCATCCCTGTAAAACGGTCTGATAATGAGGCCACCAAATTATGGGAAGAACATTCCAGAATATTATTTCAGTGCAAAAGCTTTGCTTTGGGACTTCAAAGGACAGCCTCTTGATTTCCTTCCCTCAGAAATTTCTCTCCAGACAAATTTCCCCCTTGATGAATTATAAGCACTTTCACCTTTCTCCAAGGAACAATTACTGGGATACAAAAGTTAATTGCAGCCGATCTGCCATCCATAGCAGATGACAAATAAGGCTCCCCCATTGCAACTACTGTACCGAACGAGACTAGAAAGGCAGACAGACAGACAAAATAATTTAGCAAAACTACAGTAACCGCTGGAGGACTAAAATGTGGGGCTGTTTAGGCCGTCTGCTAAATATTACCTTGTCGCTCTAATTTATTTATTTGTTTTATGGGATGTGGCACAAAGAAAAGCATGGAAAGATACATGCTCAGCATTAGAAAAAAAAATAGAAAGATGCTTCGAATTATTCCGATTCCAATTCTCTTGTAAGGAACCCTAACCTAACAAAACCAAACTAAAGGAGAATTCCATCTAACAGACTAGAGACAACGTTGTGTTCCACTGTTCTCCAATAATCACGTTATTTTAATGACCCCATAATCCAGTGGTGGGTTCTGTGCGGTACGGCCCGGTACAGGTGTACTGGTGGCCGCTGGGAGCAGCGGCCACCATACCGGAACAATGTTTCATTGGGCCTGCCCACCCTCCTGCATTCCTTACCTCTTTTTGAGGGAAATGGGTGAATTGCGCATGTGCACACAGCATACGGCACCTGCGTGACTTCACCGAGCAGTTGAGGCATCACAGCGGTGATGTGCACATGTGTGTGCAGCACATGTGCCCGAGGTTGACGTCCGGCCCCATCCCAGCGTACCAGTTGTGACGGGATCCGGAACCCATCACTGCCATAATCCCTTGTCGGGCAGGGTCTGGGCAACTGAATGGAACTAGCAGAGTGTTTTAATGGCCAGATGCCTTTCCTGTCGCCAATACAGAGTTTTGTTCAGCAGATATATTCTCAGTGTGCCCAGAGAGAGAAATACCTGCCTCTAGTCAGGATAGAACTCACAGCCTCCTGATTGTGAGGCGAGAGCTCCCCCTCTAGGCCACCTCACCACTGTTCTCCAGTAATGTTCTAACACAGATATCACCTTGGTGCCCTCCAAAGGGACAGACACTTTTCTCAAGTCAGATAGTGTTGCCCATGTCTCTGCAGGCTAGATTGTTTCCAGCTCTGGTTCTTAAGAATTTTGAGAAGAGAAACAATCTAAGCTCTTCTGCTTTGCCCTTGTCTGCAAGAATAACAAGTCAGATAAAAAGCTTAAAAGATAGTGCATTCCCTTTTAGTAGCAAGCAAGCATTATTAGGCAACTAAGTTAAGATTCAAAGCCACCAACGGAAGGATCCAAAACTGCTTCCTTGAAATGCAGCTGCCCAAATGCACAAGAACTAGCCTAGAGTTCCAGAGCTCTTAATTCCAGCACTTCTGAAGCATGCTTAATAAAATTAACAAGATTAATAAAACATGCAACTGCCTTGGTTATTAAGTGCACATTTTCTTTCAAGTCTCTTTCTTAGGCACACTTGCATTCTGTTCCGCATGCGTCCTTAGGATTTTAGCATTCCACTAAAGCAGTGAACCCTGCACTGATCACTTACCAGCAGCCATAAGGAATCCACCTCCAACTTTATAGAATCTTGCATTGACAAAGGGCACACCGCACACCAACAAAAACACCCCTACAAGGCTGGCAGTGATGGCCAGGACAATTAGCGCTGTCCAAAATCCCCTGTACACTGTGCATGGAAGGAGAGACTGTTAGGAATATAATCTAACGGTTGGGTTGGCAATATATAAATCATGTAACAATGCTATACCTGTTTCTTTAAAGCATACTGTAAAATGTGATTGGTTGCTGTTTTCCACAATCGGCCATAAGAGGGAGCCAGAATGACTGTTAGCTCTCTGTTTGTTAGATGCTGGGCTGATCTGATCTGAGTGTTTTGGAAGCTGGCTGTTAGAAAGTGCCATGAGCTATTGTAAGTTTTGCAACTGCTAGAAAACTTTGAGTACTGAACTGATTATATGATACTGGACTATGTTATTTGGATTATCCCTTAACTGAAAGACGTTGATAACTGACTGTCTTATCCGTGTATGACTTGGACTGTTTGATGGACTCTGATACCTCTATTTCCATGAAAGTAAAAGCCTACTTAAACTGCAGTGTCTGCTAGTCATTCCCGACTCTAGGGGGCGGTGCTCATCTCCATTTCAAAGCCGAAGAGCCAGCGCTGTTCGAAGATGTCTCTGTGTCATGTGGCCAGCATGACTAAACGCCAAAGGCACACAGAGACCTGTTACTTTCCTACCAAAGGTGGTTCCTATTTTCCTACTTGCATTTTTTACATGTTTTCAAACTGCTAGGTTGGCAGAAGCTGGGACAAGTAACAGGAGCTCACTCCGTTACCCGGGGCTAGGGATTTGAACCGCCAAACTGCCAAACTTTCTGATTGACAAGCTCAGCCTCTTAGCCACTGAGCCACCGCATCCCTGACATGCATTCTAGTTTTCTCATAAATAATTTGGGATTGCATTATGTCGGATGTAAAGCTCCAACGCATAGAGAGCTTGACACACCTATACCTTTTAGCACTCATAGTTAAGCCAGATAGTTCAGAATATACAATGTAGTTGATACAATGCTATAAATGCTGGGCAGATCATAGAATCAGAGAGTTGGAAGGGACCTTGGAGGTCTTCTACTCCAACCCCCTGCTTGAGCAGGAGCTCTTATACCTTATGAGGGTTTTTCCCTTGTATCCCCAACTTGACCCTCTCCCCAAAGTACGGATAATGGGAGTGTTCTGAACCAGCCTTTGCAAATAATGATGTTATTTACTTGCAAGTAAAACAACCCCCTTTTTATAACAGGGCAGTAACAGTCTTTTATTCATGTGGATAAACAAAGTCCCAAGAAACTTGATTCTGGCTAAGGAATCCAAATTGTTTGCTGTATACTAGAAAATAAATGGTTGTCTGTTACAACCAGCTACTCTCAAATCCCTCCTATTTATTTCCCTGCCAGGAAGGTGCTGGTTAGCGTCTATATCTTCTTTTCTCTGAGAGCCGGCTAATTGCTGTCCATTGCTCTCCTCTCCTCTCTATGCATTAGTGCATCTGGGATGGGCCCCATCTGTTCCTCCCCCTTGCTCAGCTGAGGCTCCAAAGACAGCTGCCTCTCCAATTGGGGGAGGACAGAAGGCCCCAGGCTCTGCCTCTGATTCTGCTTCCCCATCAGAGCCTTCTAAAGGTTTTGACGTTGGCCCAGGTTTCCCCTCCTCATCCGCCTCCCCCTTGTCTGACTGCTGCTATCTCTGCTGGCACCCGACGGGCCACAACAGAGAGTTTGCATATAGCTGAAGGAGTCTATAAATCAATATGAATCAATATTGGCTCTTCGCTTTTATTATGAATTGCTTATATTACTATATAATTGTTACTGATTAAACCAATATTTGCTGTTTGCTTCTGGTATGATATACTGCTAGAAATCATTTATTAAGAATTTGTTATTGGCTTCTGCTTATATTATTGTATACTGTCAGAAATTAATTGTTTGCTAGCATAGCAAATTGTAACCTTAATACTGGATAGTATTACTGCAAATGTTATCTCACTGCTGCATCTCGCTTCTATTCTTGGCTTCAAAGCTAGGCACATTCTTGAAAACATAGAAGAAATTGTTACACAGGAATATCAGGCCCCATAGATAAAGGAATCAAACTAGGGAATTTTCCTGGCTCATAAATCCTTAAAGCATTCTGCTGAAAAAACAACTTGGCAGACGGGGGTTGCCACCCTCTACACAAGGCTATAGGAATACTTCATAGATAAGGTAGACAGGAGTTTGAACAAAAGAACACTTTAAAGATCCCATTGGTAACAAATTTTTGTCTCTGATTGGATAAACTTTGTTTCTCTCTACCTAAAATCTATATTATACTCTGTAAGGAATACAGGGTGTAGCTATTCCTTACATGCATTTTATTTGTATGTTTTGGATATAGTTTGTCACCCAGCTTTTGCTATGGCCATAAATAAAAGCTGATTTTGTGTGTGTGTGTGTGTGTGTGTGTGGTATGCCCAAATATGGGAGGAAGTTTACTGCTTCCATTCTCTGTCTATCGGCTCGTCACAAGAGACCATTCAGACAGAAACCCAATATTTTTACTGTTTCCTTTGTTACATTTGTGTTGTATTTGTGCTGATAAATAAATAAAGGGAGACTAGTATAGATCTATTTCAAGCTATTTAGCTCTCATCAGCTAACCATACCCTTACTGGGATTCGAACCTGGGCTGTATTACATATTAGGCAGATGTGTTAACCACTAAGCCACAAGGTTCTCCTCCTTTATCAGCTGAGCCAGGGAAATATGTATGTATGTATGTATGTATGTGTGTGTATATATATATATATGTATATATATATATATATATATATATATATATATATATATATATATATATATACATATATATACACATACATACATACACATACATACATACACACACACACATACATACATACATACATACATACATACATACATACACAGCCATATATATATATAATTGCAAGCCTCATCTGGAGTCTCACTCTCTTTGGCATTTCAGTGGCTCGGGGAAACTGCTGGCACCTTACCTAGCCATACATCTTATCGTACATCTTAGCACCATTAACGAGGCCTAGGTATGAAGTTGGATTCAAGTTTTCCCCAGCACATACCTGCAGTTGCGTCATACGAGGGGTGAGGATGAGGCCCAAGCACAATAGGCATTGGAAACAGGTAGGCGTTCATACAGTGCTTAGGATGAGCTTGGCTGGCTGAAGAAGAAATGAAAAATCTCAATGGGGTAAAGGCACAAAGAGAGCAGAGAGGAAAAAAAGGGGAACGATATCCGGAAAAGAAATGAGCCAAAAATAAAGAGAGAAATAAAGGGAGATGGGAAAGAGAAACGTGGGGGAGAAATACTCAAAAAATCAATCGAAAAGTGTGGAGGGGGGATACAGAAGAAAAGATAGAAAACACATAAAAAGAAGAAAAAGAGAAAAGAAAATTTAGAAATAGGAGAATAGCAGAATGATGTGATCCAGTAGAAAGAAATATTGCTAACAAGGTAAAAATATGTTTTAATTAGAATGGGTGGGAATTATATTAAGAACCTTAAAGCTGTTAAATAATTATGTTATGCTGATTATATAAAACTTGAAACTTGAAGATTCGTATTGTTAATGGAAAATTAATGGAAAAGAAATGATAAATTGTTTATTTTTAAAGAGAAAGAAAAATTATATTGCTTGTACATGTTATAAGAAAACTAGAAATTGGAAAATAGGACAAGAAAAGTAATATGGCTAGAATTGGAAATAAAGGAAATATAAAGTAAAATGAACTGTGTCTTTCGGTGGGAATGTTAAAGGGGGAATTTGGACCACACTCTGTTCACAAAAGAAGATTTATTGTGTAACAAAAATAAATAAAAGACTTAAAAAAAAAGAAATGAAAAATCTCTCTGAGTCTGTTTCTGTATAGCGCTGAATGGCTACATTTCCAATTCTACACATACAGGTTGTCCTCCACTTACATCCGTTCATTTAGTGACCATTTGCAGCACTGGGGAAAAAAACCCATCCTCATGATCCCAGGCTCAAAATTCAGAGGCTTAGCAACCGGTTCATATTTATTATTTATATTTATTCATATTTTGGACACGCAAAGTCAATTGAGACGCCGGATTTCACCCCACCACAGGGTTACTAACTTAACTGTAAAGAATTCACTTAACGACTGCAGCAGGAAAGGCCATAGAATGAGACAAAAGTCACAACTGTCTTGCTTAACAACAGAAATGTTAAGTTCCAATGTGGTCATAAGTCAAGGAGTAACTGTCTGTTAATACTGGGCTTGATTCTGTAAGGCAACTCAACTATTTTCATATTAGGGCCAATTCTTCCTTCCAGCTTCCTGGCACTCTCTTTTCCACTGTTTTGCCTGGGGATTTCAAAACCTTTTGATGGCAACAATGGATGTTACCTCTTTATGTGTTTATATTACCTCTCTAATACTCTGCAGCTGCCTTGCTCTTCCTGGCTTCCTCGTCTGTAAAGGTCCTATTTGAAGTACCAAGCATGTATGTTGGAGTAACAGCTTTTCTTGGGACACAACAGATGGGAAGCCCAGGCAGGTGCAGCTTATAAGATGATTGACTCATCCGATTGGTTCTTGCCACATTCACAACCCTCCTTCAGGCATCTCACAATTAAGGTGTATGTGAGAACAAGTAACTGCCTTCATATTACAGCCATAGTGTCTTCTGAGGATCAACTTAGATCAACCTTCTTAAATCTCTTCTTACACAGTCTTGAACCTTTTTCTTTGACACAAAATTATCCAAGAGAAGAGAAATAGAAGTAGTAGAGGAATGGGAATGGAATGGGAATGGGAATAGGAATAGGAATGGGAATGGGAATGGGAATAGGAATAGGAATAGGAATAGGAATAGGAATAGGAATAGGAATAGGAATAGGAATAGAAAATAGAAAATAGAAATAGAAAGAAATAGAAATAGAAATAGTAGAGGAATGGAATAGGAATAGAAATAATAGAAATAGAAATAGAGGAATGGAATAGGAATAGAAATAGAAATAGTAGAGAATGGAATAGGAATATAAATATAAATATAAATAGTAGAGGAATGGAATAGGAATAGGAATAGAAACAGAAATAGAGTAGAGGAATGGAATAGAAATAGGAATAGAAAGAAAAAGAGTAGAGGAATGGAATAGAAATAGGAATAGAAAGAAAAAGAGTAGAGGAATGGAATAGGAATAGAAATAGAAATAGAAATAGTAGAGGAATGGAATGGAATAGGAATAGGAATAGAAAGAGAAAGAGTAGAGGAATGGAATAGTAATAGGAATAGAAATAGAAATTGTAGAGTAGAGAAATAGAAAAACAGAAACAGAAACAGGAACAGAAACAGGAACAGGAATAGAAAGAGGAATGGAAATAGGAATAGGAATAGGAATAGGAATAGGAATAGGAATAGGAATAGGAATAGGAATAGGAATAGGAGAAATAGAAATAGAAAACTAGGACCTTGGAGGTCTTCTAGTCCAGCCCCGCTCAAACAGGAGAACCTATGCAATCTCGGACAAGTGACTGTCCAGTCTTTTCATTAAAAACTTAATTCATTAATAAGAAAATATAATAATAAAAATAATTAATTAATAATGAAATAGAGTTGAAGCTTGTTCTCAGAGGAGATGAGCTTCTGCTGTCACCCTGACCACGACCAAATAGGGTGCCAACTAAAAATTTCCCAATGCATTTTTTTGCATCTGGTCATGAACAAATACTCGGGTAGAAATCGAACACAGCCGCGATGATTTCCCCTTCCATGCCTTTTTTTTTTTTGCATGCGCATGCGCAATCAGTCTTGCTTCCAGTAACAACCAAATTGGGTTGCGACCAAAGTCCTGGAATGGATTACGGTCATGACCAAAAGTTCCACTGTACAGTGTTGTAGCCACTGATGCTGTGTGTGTTAGGAATCACGAGAGATCCTCTGAGCTTACGGTGTGGTTTAGTGAGATCCAACCTGTGAAAATCCACTGAAGAGAAGCCCAAACATTTGCAAAAGAATATATTAAAATCTTGAAAACGATAGATTTTTCTGATGCTCTTCTGGACCGTCTGAATTTTGTGGAATTGCAAAATCAGCCTTTTATCTCCTCTTGTGAAGCAATTAGCTAGGTGAGGGTATTTAGTTCTCTTCACTAAACCCGTGATAAGTGGCAGCAATAAAAGAGAATATTTGTAGCTCAGGGTTGAAATGCAGGGTCCTTGGTGCTCTCTGAGCTTGGTTGTTTTCTTGCAGACATTTCATTACCAAACTAGGTAACATCATCAGGGCTAGAAGGGAATGGGGTTTGCTCTCTGCTTATATACAACAGTTCTCTGCAATTAGAACTGGTTATATTCAGTAAGGGACCCGGTGGCTCAGTGGCTAAGACATTGAGCTTGTCGAGCAGAAAGGTCGGCAGTTCAGCGGTTCAAATCCCTAGCGCCACGTAACAGAGTGAGCTCCCATTACTTGTCCTGGCTTCTGCCAACCTAGCAGTTCAAAAGCAGGTAAAAAATGCAAGTAGAACAATAGGAACCACCTTTGGTGGGAAGGTAACAGTGTTCTGTGCGCCTTTGGTGTTTAGTCATGCCAGCCACATGACCACGGAGACGTCTTTGGACAGCGCTGGCTCTTTGGCTTTGAAATGGAGATGAGCACTGCCCCCTAGAGTCAGGAATGACTAGCACATATGTGCGAGGGGAACCTTTACCTTTAAGGATCCTTTATCTCTCCCTTCTAGCTCTGATGATGATTCTTAGTTTGATACTGAAACGTCTGCAAGAAAACAACCAAGCTCAGAGAGCACCAAGGACCCCGTACTCCTCCTTCCCCTCCTCCACCCCTTTTAACCCTGATGATGTTACCTAGTTTGGTAATGAAACGTCTGCAAGAAAACAACCAAGCTCAGAAAGCACACAAGACCCCTCACTATAACTGAGTTCACATGCCATGTTAAGCTTTGGTTTGCTTGCTTGCATTATTTGTTGAATAAGGAACATCCTTTAGCCACAATGCATAGTTTACAAACCGTAACTCGCCCAACTTGCTATGAGACATTACAGTCTAGGAACTTACTTACAGTTGCCTATGGCTCTGCTTGGCAAGCACTGAATTTCCAAGCCTTTCTTGTTTCCAGAGAGGAACTTTCTATAGCACATCCATGCAGCTCAACCACACGTTAACAACCATGTTGCAGGCTAAGAGAGAACAGATGCTCGCTTTCTGCACATTTGCTAAGGAAGCTTGCAATTACAGACCTAATTCAGAACTGATGATTTCGTTGTTCCTTGCATGTGTGAAGCATTAAGCGTCACCTACGCCTTAATTTTCCCAAGAGAAGCAAAATAAAGGATAGAGGCGAAACCTGCTTAATGAAACACTTTGTACAGATTGCAAAAAAAAAATGTAACCCTTTTTTTCAATAGAGAAACTTAAGATGGGATTTGGCAGAAAGTTGACTTCTCAGCACAACCTGCCACATTAAATACGCACTTTGTCTCTTTTCTAATTGCTGCTCCTTATGTAGCTTAACCATGAAACCGACACCAAAAAAACAGAACTGGATTATCAGCATGTTCAGAAAACTTCCAAAAGGAAAAAAATATGCCAGTGTACCCTGGCCCCAGAATGGTGATCAATTGAAGAGGAAAGAAATATATATAAGGTAAAGGTTCCCCTTGCACATATGTGCTAGTCATTTCCGACTCTAGGGGGCGGTGCTCATCTCTGTTTCAAAGCCAAAGAGCCAGCGCTGTTCAAAGACGTCTCCGTGGTCATGTGGCCGGCATGACTCAACGCCAAAGGTGCAAGGAACACTGTTACCTTCCCACCAAAGGTGATTCCTATTTTTCTACTTGTATTTTTTATGTGCTTTCGAACTGCTAGATTGGCAGAAGCTAGGACAAGTAATCGGAACTCACTCCGTTATGCAGCGCTAGGGATTCGAACCGCTGAACTGCCAACCTTTCTGCTCAACAAGCTCAGCGGCTTAGCCACTGAGCCACCGCATCCCCTATTGTATATAACCAGTTCTAATTGCAGAGAACTGTTGTATATAAGCAGAAAGCCAACCCTACTCCTTTCTAGCCCTGATGATGTTAATTAGTTTGGTAATGAAATGTCTGCAAGCTCATTTCAACCCTGAGCTATAAATATTCTCATTTATTGCTACCACTTATAACAGGTTTAGTGACGACAACTAAAGATCCTTTATTGCTTTATAATCATATATATATACATATACATACATACATACATACATATATACATATATACATATATACATACACACACACATATATACATACATACATTTATTTATTTATTTATTTATTTATATTAGAGTCACAACCCCCGATATGCCCAAATATGGGAGGAAGATCACTACTTCCATTCTCTGTCCTTCAGCTCGTCACAAGAGACCATCCAGACAGAAACCCAATATTTTTACTGTTGCCTTTTTGTTACATTTGTTGTATTTGTGCTGATAAATAATAAAGGGAGACTAGTATAGATCTATTTCAAGCTATTTAGCTCTCATCAGCTAGATTCCCAGTAAGGATATGGCTAGCTGATGAGAGCTAAATAGCTTGAAATAGATCTATACTAGTCTCCCTTTATTTATTTATCAGCAGAAATACAACGTGTGTGTGTGTGTGTGTGTGTGTGTGTGTGTGTGTGTGCTGGTCTTGTTGTATTTGGGTCTTTTCCCATGTAAGATTGAGATTGTGTTGGCAACGTTTCGGCGAGGTCTCACTCACCATCTTCAGGCTGGTGTTTTCGGCTTAAAACATGGTCGGAGCTGCCGTCTTTCTATAAATCTTGCTGTGTGTGAGTGTGGAGTGCTGGCGTTGTTTCAGTAAGTGGATTGATTGGCTGTGTGGTTGTATCATGATTGGTAGATTGGTGATGATTGGTGCTGGCTGTGGGTCCGTTGTTGTTTTGTGTTGTAATGGCCTGGGTGGTGGGTGGGGCTCGTTTGTTGTCTAGGGCTGGTTTCCAGATGTCTACAAAAATGTGTGTGTGTGTGTGTGGTGTGTGTGTGTGTGTGTGTGTGTTGCATTTGTGCTGATAAACAAATAAAGGGAGACTATTTCAAGCTATTTAGCTCTCATCAGCTAAACATACCCTTACTGGGATTCGAACCTGGGCTGTATTACATATTAGGCAGTTATGTTAGCCACTAAGCCACAGGCTCTCCTCCTTTATCAGCTACACAATGACACAATACATACATACATACATACATACATACATACATACATACATACATACAATTTTATGTAATTGTATATAAAAATACAGTTAATCCTTGACTTACAACAGTTTATTAGTGACCATTCAAAATTATGACCCTGAAAAAAATTATTTATGACCATTTTTCAGATGGATGACTATTGCAAGATCCCCCTGGATGATCAGAATTCGGACGCTTGCCAACTGACTTGCGTCCTCAGGGTCATGGAATCCCCTTTTGCCACCTTCTGACCAGCAAAGTCAACGGGACACAGCAACCGTCATAAGTGTGAGTCAGTTGCCAAGCATCCAAATTTTGTTCACATGACCATGGGGATGCTGCAATCGTCATCGGTCTGAAAAATGGTCACAAGTCACTTTTTCCAGTGCCGTCGTAACTTTGAATGGTCACTAAGTGACCCGTTGTAAATCGAGGACTACTTGTCGTAATGACATTGCAGGATTGGAATTAAAAATAAACGGATTGGGTTTTCCTCATTTTATCTCCAAGTCAACCTAGTTATGTTACGTCCACCCCCAGGGCCGGATTTAGATGAAAAGAGGCCCTAGGCTATTCCACTTATGAAGCCCTTTCACCTCCCATTTTTAAGTTTGTAAATTACATGAGAGACAATAAAATACATCATTACTGTGATATATATCAATATATATAGCTGGCCTCCCAACGGAGGGCGGCTCTGCTCTGCGGCAAAGGCAGCGAGGCCAGCCGCCTCCCCTGCTGCACTCAGCTGCCCGGCTCGGCCCCCTCGCCCTCACCTGCCTGGCTACTGGGAGCGGCCGCGCCTCTCGCCCGACCGCCGGTGCCAGGAACGTGGGCGAGCTCCCCAACTGCCACGGCGCTGGAACGATCTTAACCAATACATTTTTATGTTTGTTTATTAGTCGTATGCGTAGAATTTCTCCTTATTTTCGGTTCAGTGTTTTAGTGTTCCCTGTTTTTAGAATAGTGTAATTTTAATTTTGCTAACAATTTGAATGTAGGCCCCTCTTGATCTTGAGGCCCTAGGCTGAAGCCTAGTTAGCCTATAGGAAAATCCGGCCCTGTCCACCGCACAATCACGGCTACTATTTCAGAGTTACTACAACCTTCCAGGAACAGGATTTCCCACAGGTATTAATGACCCCAAAGCTTATCGTGACGAAGAGTAATAGGATGAATGTTAAACAAATTAATTAATGATTATCCACTTTGCTTTAAAATGTTTCCCACCGAACGAGAGCCCTTCATAATAAATGGACATTCGTTCGTGCAAAATGACTAATGAAATTTCTACTGCATTAATTATTGCAACGGCAGAAAGGAAGGAAGGAAGGAGGGGGAGAAAAAGTCCAGCCAAATGAATTTTTCTCTGATCGGTCTCATTAACAGAGACACCAAGAGTAATAAAAGATCTCCTAGTTATCTCGTCTATCTCAAGCCATGGGAATGCGTCTCGAGTGAGGCTTAATTTGATCATTTGACTTAAGGTAATATCCTGTTAAACAATGCATTCTAATAATTAGGCTTAGAAGGGTCTCCACGATGACATTAATGTGCAATCCAACATTATCTGCGCTTTATCAGCTCTGGAAGTTCAAGGCAAGGAATCATCTTGGGCTCTGTTGGTGTGCTTTGCACATTTACCCATATTTTTTGGACTATAAGATGCACCGGTGTATAAGACGCACCAAGATTTCGAAGAGGTAAGTAAGAAAAAAAAGTTTTTGTCCTCCCCGGGCAGAAAATGAGCAGAAAATGGACCATTTTTTGCAAAAATGGTGGCATTTTTGCCTTCCCCCAGACCTGCTGAAGCCTGTAGAGTGCTCCTGGGTGCTGGGTGAAAGCAAAAATGCCTCTGTTTTTGCAAAAAATGCTCCATTTTTCACCAGTTTTTTTGCAAAAATGGGATGTGGGGGTGAGGCTTTGGGAGGCCAATAATGGCTGTATCCGGTGTATGAGACACACCAACATTTCCATGCTCTTCTAGGTGGGGGAAAAGGTGCATTTTATACTCCAAGGTGGGCATCTTCTCAACCACAGTGATGGCAAAATGATGGCAAAAGTACCTTGGGACATTATAAGTATAAGTATAATCTTTATTGTCGTTGTACTGAAATACAATGAAATTGGTTACAATTACAATGCAAATTCCACCCTTTCGTGCTTATAAGGGTAGTCCTCGGCTTACGACCCACAATTGAGGCTAGATTTTTGGTCGCCAAGCGAAACATTCATTAGGTGAAATTTTGCCCCCTTTTGCAACCTGTATTGCCATAGTTGTTAAGTGAATCACTGCAATTGTTAAGTGAATCTGCTTCCCCTTTTCTCATCAGACGGTGGCAAAAAGTGATTGCATGACCCTGGTACACTGCAACCGTCATAAACATGAATCAGCGGCCAAGCGTCTGAATTTTGATCACTTGAGGATGCTGCAAAAAGTGTGAAAAACAGTTGTAAGTCACTTTGGTCAGTGCTGTTGTAACTTTGAACAGACGCTAAATCAGTGTTTCTCAACCTTGGCAACTTTAAGTCCTGTGGACTTCAACTCCCAAAATTCCGCAGCCAACTGGCTGGGGGATTCTGGGAGTTGAAGTCCACAGGACTTAAAGTCGCCAAGGTTGAGAAACACTGCGCTAAATGAACTGTTGTAAGTCGAGGTGTCAGACCTGGAAGCCATCTTTTACCTTTGGGCCTTCAGTCCTGCTACCTTTTCTACTGTGGGGAAAAAGGGAGGGGGGAATTATTCAGAGTGTGGATGAGATGTAGCCATAATAACATTCTTTCCCAGAAAGTCAAGGCCACCTTGACCTGCAGCTGTCATGAGGTGACTTGGGAGGTGTCTCCAATTTCGGGTGGTGCCTGATTCAACCATATGATGGACATGTGGATGCTGGGCAGGGACTTGAACTTTCGTTTGGGTGGGGAAAACCTGGAAACCTTCAGATTCGGGTTTTCCCAGATGTGCCAATATGACGTCTCTAATAAAATGGAACTTTGAGGAAACTCAGGCCTCGGAGTCTTCTTTTGTTGTAGGTGTTACTTGGAACCGTGATACAAGGTCTACCTGTATAGTGAAATTTCTTTCATTGGCCCTCCCAGGATGCCAATTGGGGAAGTGTGGGGTGGGTGGAAATTTCCAAGATGACCTACTGAGAAAAAAAAGGCATACACTTGGAGTCCTAAAACAAGACAAAACCTGGACAGATGAGCGAGAATCTAAAACAGAAGACCTCCCTTTGAGATAATATACGATCATTCTGACGTTGCTTCCTCTCGTACTCACTAAACCAGAAGTTCCATATCGTCTCTCTGTAACCTTCACCAAAGAACCAGCATCTCCAAAAGAAACCCTCATGGTGGAAAGTCAGGATCCCTTTGCCGCTTTCTTCCCAGACTGGCTTCCCATCCTGTTTTCAAAACAAACCAGAACCATTTAGAAACAAGTTTCACTTTGGCTTAGAGAAATTACATTCTCACAAACAGTCTGAGTCCAGCCCTTCCTGAATTCTGTTAATTCTTATGTCTATGGAGATTCTCATTCCTCCAGGTCATGGTCACTGTTCCCTCTAAGGTGCGTGGCTGCGCGGCCGCGCACGTGGCAAGAAACCTCCGCGCAGAGGTTTCTAACTGCCGCGCAGAGATTTCTATCAAAGCAAACGTGGGGAAGTCCTTTGCAGGCAGCTAGAACTGGCCGCCCGCAAAGGACTTCCCCAGACTGGGAGAGATATTAAAAAAAAACGGCGGTCCTTCTAGCTCGCTTTGTTGCTTGGTTTGCTGCAGCCCTGGGGAGCCATGGAGAGGGCGAGTCAGAGGCAGCCCAGCACCTGGCGTCCCCCCCCCCTGCCTCAGCAACACCGAGATGGCTCTCCTGAACGCCTGATCTGCCGGTATCTCCCCCCTCCCGCTTTCCGCCTTCCGGAAGCCCATCGCTTCGGGCGCTTCAGGCTCTTTCCTTTCCTCCCATCCCTTGCCCTGCTTTCTGCTCGAACGGAATATCTGCTGCTGCCTCCTCCCCCCCCCCCAACAGCACTGCCGGATTTGCCACCCAACGCTGTGGCTGAGGTGAAGCCGCCAAAGCTCCCGCCAGCACCCCTGCTTAGGTGAGGTGTTCCGAACGGAGGGGGAGGCAGGCACCACCACCGCTGCCATGGGTGGGGGCGCCTGCGGGAGCTTTGGCGGCTTCACCTCGGCTGCAGCGCTGGGCAGCAAATGTGGTGGTCCTCTTGGAGGAGGAGGGGGAGGCAGCAGGAGTTATTCTGGTGGGGGGAGGCTCGTCGGCATCTTCAGCGGCAGCCCTGCCCCCTGTGAAAAAACCCGAAGATGGAGCAGATCCACGCAGATGACGTCGCCGCCACATGACTGGAGGAGGAATTCTGGGAGTTGAAGTCCACAGTCTTAAGCTGTCAGGTTTGAAGATCCCTGTGTTTTTTTTCCCTAAAGGGTTATGGGTGCAAGGATCTTGTAACTTGACAGCTTTAAGACTTGCATGCTTCACTGCCAGAGTTTTTGAGCCAACATGACTGGAGGAGGAATTCTGGGAGTTGAAGTCCACAAGTCTTAAAGCTGTCAGGTTTGAAGACCCCAGAGGTTTTTTTTCTAAAGGGTTAGGGGTGCGAGGGTGTTGTAACAATAGCTTTAAGATTTGCGTGCTTCAAAAGCTAGACTTTCTGAGCCAACATTTTGGTTGCTAAGCAGGACCGTTGTTAAGTGATACTGATATTATATAACACTTTTAATTAAGCGGGTACCTTGAATAAACATAACTTTGAGTTTCAAATAATACTGATTTTGTTGTTGTCTTAGGTGACATCTGTTAAAAAAATTCAGGTGCTCAGGCATGAAAATGTACCGCTCAAACACTATACTTTTCCGCTCACGCTGAAAAAAAATTAGAGGGAACATTGGTCATGGTTGTCCCAAAAGTGGTTTTTTTTCCCAAGAGGCAAGTGGACTTTCTGTTTTTTCTTTGAAGACGTTTCACTTCTCATCCAAGAAGCTTCTTCAGTTCTGACTGGATGGTGGGGAATGGAAGGATTTATACTCCTTGCAGACAGCCGGTCATTTGCATTCTTTTAGAGGGTTGTTGAGGCTCTTTGGAGGTTGATCTATGTCTTCAGGGTCAGCTAAGTAGTGCAAATATACTTAGTACCCTAGGGTGGTTTATGCTGATTGTTTATTTGGGATCCATGACTATCATTAAGTGTTGTATCTAATGGTTTATGAGGAACACATTTTTTATAATGACTGTGATAATGATCTATCACTATTGTTGTATGTATGCTGAGAGCTTATGCACCGGAGACAAATTCCTTGTGTGTCTAATCACACTTAGCCAATAAAGAATTATATTCTATTCTATTATTCTATGCTATGCTATTGTGCTGTGCTGTGCTATTCTATTCTATTCTACTATTCTATTCTATTCTATTCTATTTTTTCTAGTCTAGTTCTATTCTTTTCTGTTCTGTTCTGATGCTTGTGGAGCCTTCTTGGAACTGCTGAAAGGACTGTTGTAGATAGGAGATAGAGGATGTCGTATCCCCCCCACCCTCTGTTGAGAGAGGGTTGTTCAATTTTGACATAGATGACCATAAATGTGGACTTTGCTGTCTTCAAAAGATTCTTATCTACTGCCAGTTTGAGTCTGTTGATTCTTATCCAGTGTCAATCTATTGCTGACCATTAGCTGACTACATTCTTGTGAACAGGTATGAATAATAAATTATCTTAGTTGAAACTTAAAGCATGGTCCATAGTTTTTGCACCTAACATTTTGTCCTCTAAGTGGGCCCATTCTCCTAAAGTTACCATGTGAGAGATGGGAATTTTTAGATGTCACTTTATTTTCTACTATCTTCTCTGATCCTTTTTCCAGATGAATTTTACAATAGCAATAGCACTTAGACTTATATACTGCTTTACAGTGCTTTAACAGTCCTCTCTAAGCAGTTTACAGAGTCAGCCTATTGCCCCCAACAATCTGGGTCCTCATTTGACCCACCTCGGAAGAATGGAAGGCTGAGTCGACCTTGAGCCTGTGAGATTTGAACTGTCAATTTGTAGGCGACCGGCAGTCAGCAGAAGTAGCCTGCAGTACTGCACTCTAACCACTGCACCACCATGGCTCAATAGATCTGAACTGTTCACTTACAGTCAGGTTTTGAGATTAGGTAAAGGGTGTCCTACGGTGGCCCACCCCACATCTGCCCTGCCTTAGTATTTTAACAGAGAACCAAAATCCCCCACCACCTCACCCCGAGCTGTGCAGCCATCACATTGTTTCCACTTCTGCTATTTCTCTTTAAATGATTGTCACCACTTCTGAATTTGCATCTCAGGTGTAAAATTGTAAACGTACCTTTTCTATCAAGCTTCATTCTCTTTTGGGGAAGATTGGATTCATTAGCCTGGGGGGGCTAATAAAACCGTCTCTTCCTCCCAACCTATCAGGCAGAAATATTGTATACCTAAAATGTTCCCCCCTCTTCCTCTTTTGCTGGGGAAATAGTTAAGAAATCAAAGAGGAGCTAAAGGTTTGAAAGGGCAGATAGCGATTTAGCCATTTGTTTTCTGCAGGAATGTTCCTAATTTTTAAGTAAAGCAATGGAGAAATCACCCACTGACCCTTCCAGGATCAATCCATTAAATCTGTAATATTTCCTATGTAAGATTTACCGATGATACACAATGCGATCCAACTGCTTAAGAAAGCATTCTATCTCAAGGGTACATGGAATGTACTTTCTATTTGCAGAATACAGATTGACAGAGTTGGAAGGGACCTTGAAGGTCTTCTAGTCCAACCCCCTGCTCAGGCAGGAAGCCCTATAACCTTTCAGACAAATGCCTGTCCAATCTCTTCTTTAAAAAAACAAAACCTTCCAGTGTTGGAGCATTTACAACTTCTGGAGGCAAGTTATTCCACTGATTAATTGTTCAAGAAATCTCTCCTTGGTTCTACGTTGCTTCTCTCCTTGATGAGTTTCCCTCCAGTGCTTCTTGTCCTGCCTTTAGGTGCTTTGGAGAATAGCTTGACCCCAGGGGTGGGTTTCTCACCCCGTTCCAACCAGTTCGGTTGGAACAGGGCCAGCGGCGTCCTCGTGCACGCGCGCAGTGCACGCATGCGTACTAGCGCCTGTGCGATGCTCCAGCTGCTCCTGGAGGATCACGCAGGCGCTGTATGCGTTCTGCGCATGCGTGGAAGCGCAGAACTTGTCAAAACCGGGTAAGAAACGCAGGCGGGCGGGTGGATCCTTCGGCGTTCCTGGAAGTTACTTACTTCCGGGTTCGGCGACCAACCGGTTCGCGGGGACCGCCGCAAACCGCCTGAAACCCACCCCTCCTTGACCCCCTCTTTTTGTGGCAGTCCCTGAGATAGTGGATCACTGCTATCATCTCACCCCTAGTCCTTCTTTTCATCAAACTACTCATACCCAATTCCAGCAACTGTTGTTTGTATGTTTTAGCCTCCAGTCCCCTAATCATCTGAGAATAATAGTCCCAAATTCTGTCTTTTCCTCTTGTTTTAAGCAATATCCTTCAAATCAAGCCACCATGACCCCAAACTCCCAATAACGACATTCTGGAGTTACAAAAGTTTGGGGTTCTTTTTTTTTCCTTCCCTTTACCTCTTCAGAGGAGTGGTTGTTGTTCTCCGCTTCAAATCCTCCACACTTTTCCGTCACCAGCAGCCAGTAATCTGTCCCGAAGGCTACTAGAAAAAGGAAGACGCCGAGGACGCCCAAAATTGCAGCTAAAAGAGCTGCTATTTTGATCTTCATGGTGGGGAAAGGAAAGGGAAAGAGGGGCTTGAGCCAAGGAGCCTAGAAGGGGGAGGCCTTTTTAAAAAAAAATTAAGAAAGAAAACATCCAAGGGCTGAGTGTGCTAGGAGCTGAAAGGAGACCTATTTTAAGAATGGGGACTGGCAGCGTTTCACGAGTGTATGCATTGCACGAGGCAGCAAGGAGACAGCTCTGGGTTGAGTTTCCAGACAGCTGAGGCATTTCAAGCAGGATTAGGAGTGAAGGCTGGAACGAGAACGCTTCCCTCCAGTCCAGAGAACGCATAGAGAAAACATGTTTTCTGCTTCATGCCTCCAGCTAGACAATCTATTTCAGGTTACAACACGACTGGCCTGGACAGACAGGCACCACTGCTACTTGCCTGGACAGACAGGCACCACTGCTACTTGCTGTCCAGTAGGCTAGGATGGGCATGCATGCAAAGGCCCCTTTGCCAAATTTGGAGAGGTTGGCAAGTCGACACCTAGGATGGGTGAATCTATTGAGCTTGGCTCCTCCCATGTTTGCAAATGTGTCTAGTTTAGTTTGTCACCTGGAAGATGTATGTACACACACACACACACACACACACACACGTTAGGCCCAGGATGACGATCCTATGGCACGCGTGCCTTTTCTGAGGGCATGCGAGGCATTTCCCTGTCAGCATGCTGGCCCATTTTCTGCCCTCTGGAAGCTTCAGGGAAGCCTCCTGAAGCCTCCAGAAGGAGAAAAATGCCCTAACAGGAAACCTGGAAGCTGGAAAATGGGCCATTTCTGGCCTCCGGTGGGGCAGGAGAGGCCGTTTTCGCCCTTCCCAGGTTCCAAGAAAGCCATGCGCACATGTACAGGGGCCACATTGCTGGGGGGAATTAAATTATGGGGTGGGCACGCACAAGTGTGCTTTTGGTACCTGAGGCAAAAAAATGTTCACCATCACTGCTATAGACCATATCAAAGCACAAGGTTCAAACACACATCACCGATAAGATCTTATACAAACAAGTTAAAATAAGGGTAAGGGAAAATACAATAGTTATAGGATAAGATACCATATAATTTCATACATAAATGTATAAAGTAGAATAAAATGACATAAAATTATATTTCGGCATCACCCTTACAATCTACCCCAATCAGTCACACGTATGCAGATCTCAACTGAACCATTTTTGTTTAAGTACTGTGCGGTATTAAATGTTATTTTCTGGTTCTGGCCGCACATAAGGGAAGTTGTTATGATATGGGGATCCCAATGGGTTCTTGGTATATGGACCAAGGTACCTGTCTCCCACTCCCTCATACAAGCAACAATCCAATAGGATGTGAGCCAGGTCTTCTACCTCTGCCTCTCCGCAAATGCAGAGATGCTCGTTGTAGGTTATAGAATGGAATCTCCCATATCTGACCATTGTGTCAAGCTGTTCAAATCTTGCTCACGTAAATATCTCCCTAAGATATTTTGGCCATTGTAACTTCAAATAGCTGTCTACTTGAAAAGTAAACATACATACATACATACATACATACATACATACATACATACATGTTCTGAAACCCCCCCTCCGTACGGTGAGTCACGCCAATACAAGGTTACTGTTAGCCAATTTATTCACAGTAATTACTCACAGACAAGACTTTGGCAGCAACCCAAACTCCCACAGATAAGAAATACAAACAAGAGCTTCTCCAGCTTTAGTAAAATGGTTGTGTCCTGCAAAAGGTCTCCTCCCAAAGTCTCTTCTTATATACTCTCTTGGGAAGAGCCTAATCACAACGACCTGGGCCCGATTATCTTCTATGTCTCCATAATTGCTGCCGGCGCTTATCTGCCCGTCTTTGCCTGGAGTCCGGGACCAACTCCCTTTGCTCCTCCCCACTGTTCCAGGGCCTGACATCTTCACCACTGTTCCAGGGCCTGACGTCAGGGACAAACCGCTGCTCCATTCCTCAGGCACCTCCTGTTGGCCAACCAGCCTCTCTGGTCCCTGCTCAGAGTCTGAACCTTGTCCAGGGTCCTCCACATCGTCCTGAGCTGACTCATAGGGTCCCTCGCTATCGGAGTCTTTGGCAGCTCCAATGGCTCCTGCTGGGCCACAAAACACACACACAGAGACACACAGAGACACACAGAGACACAGAGACACAGAGACACAGAGACACAGAGACAGAGACACACAAATATATATATATATATATATATATATATATATATATATATATATATATATATATATAGATAGATAGATAGATAGATACACACACACACACACACACACACACACACACACACATATATATATATATATATATATATATATACATTTGTCTACATTTTAGTACCTACTTTTACAGATGTGCTTGTAGTTTCTGCTCGCCATTCGTCATGAAACAAACATTTCTTTTAAAAAATCTACCCACTATCATTTATTTATGTCCATATCTATGGAGATTCTCAACCATCCAGGTCATTTTTGTCCAAAAAGGCAACTGGACTTTCTTGGTTTTTAGCTTGAAAACATGTTATTTCTCATCCAAGAAGCTCCTGCATTGTCTAACAAACTTGTTTTGTCTTACAAATCATATTCCACTTATACACTCTTGTGTTTGTGTTTGACAAAGCTGAACGGATTTATCTCTTTCAACAAGCTTTTCATGTTGAGATGATACAAAGCAGCTAGGCAAACTGCATTGTTTCACTCCCAGTGCGAGAGCAATTCTTTGACATGCTCTGGACAGCCCACACATTTCTGTTGCATTTGAAAGTTCATGTTCTGTTTCTCACCCAGGCAAGTTCTTGGCATATTCCAGCCAAAAAAAAAGGGCACTGGCAGCAGATTTGGACAGTGAGGACACTGAGGAGGAACATGAGCCAGTCCTGGAGTCTGGGGAAGGCTCTGATGAGGGCTCTGTGTCAGAAGCAGAGAGGGGGCCAGAGCCGTATGCCAGTTATCAGCTGCCTTCAAAGTCAGACATCAGTGAGACAGACGAACAACTGGAGCCTCTTCCCAGTGTGTGCTTGCACAGAGTTGCCAGACGAAGGGAACAGCTAAAGAACAGGGGTTGACTTGGGAGTAAGGCCAAGGCGGACGATGAATGGCCCCTTCCAGAGGAAATATAGGAGGAATGAAAGGGGTGTGGAGTTTGTAGGAGACAATTAGTTCGCTTAATTGGTTCGTGACTCTCTGAGACTCCTTGCCAAGTTTTGCAGATATCAGCTTGGTAGCTCTCCAAGCCAGATAAGGTCTGTGACTGTAAATCCTCTCTTGAAAGACTTTGCTGGATGTGAATGAGCAGAATTCACAGTCAATTAATAAAAGGGGTTTTTGTCAGGACAAGGAGTTTCCTTCATGCTCTCGGGAAGCCTAGGTCAGAATAACTTGTGGACAGAATCTTGCCAGATTAAAGGAACTATCTGCATAATTATAGATATCCTCTATGAACTGCTAGGGAGGTTCTATCTTTGTCCTCTTTCTGCCTACCAGACATTCCCAGCAACACTGTTTCTTTGCTCTCTGGGAAAGCTCACCTCCCTCCTGCAATTCCAGACTACATTCTGATGCATCACAACATTTACCCTGGCTGGCTTCCCTTGAAAGACAAAGATGACAAAAGATATAATATGCTTCAACAAGAAACACGTTTATTTGCAAAGAGACACAATGAACATAGAAGGAGCAACCTCTTAAGATAAACAACACTTTCCAGGGCCCCTTAGAACAATCTCATAGGGCAAATGTGAATCTGAGATTCCCCAGTTCTGACTAATATGGATTAGTCAAGAATTAACATCCAGCATCAGGAAAGTTGAAGTCTAACCCACTAGGGACCAGGTGGCTCAGTGGCTAAGATGCTGAGCTTGTTGATCAGAACACTCGGCAGTTCAGAGGTTCGAATCCCTAGCGCCACGTAATGGAGTGAGCTCCTGTTACTTGTCCCAGCTTCTGCCAACCTAGAAGTTCGAAAGCACGTAAAAATGCAAGTAGAAAAATAGGAACCACCTTTGATGGGAAGGTAACAGCATTTCATGTGCCTTCAGCGTTTAGTCAGGCCGGCCACATGACTATGGAGACGTCTTCGGACAGCCCTGGCTTTTCTGCTTTAAAAGGAGATGAGCACCACTCCCTAGAATTGGGAACGACTAGCACATATTTGTGAGGGGAGGGAATCTTTACCTTTAACCTACTATATTATGTCAAGAAAGGTACGTCCTTTTAATAGCATGATGCTCATTGGGGATGTTCATTGTCAAGAGTGTGCCAAGAAGAGCATGGCAGGCTGGGGAAATCTAGGAAATCCACACATCTTCAAGTTGCCACGGTTGAGAAACAATGCTCTAAAGCATGCTTCTTGTTTACAATCACTCAAGCAAGGTGTAATTATTGATCTAACACAAGCAGATTCTTGGCTAGCCCTACACTAGAAATGTACTCTACTATCAATCCCCCCAAGATCAGCCATTTCTCCTCATCAACAATTGGATTTAAGTTGACTGCAAAGCAGTTTTCACACACACTGAACTTCATGGAAAACAAAGCTTCTTCAACTACCTTGAACATGGGAATGGAAGGGACGGGAGAAAAGTGAGAGGAAGGGAGGAAATTAGGAAATGATAGGGAAGGGAAGAAAGGGGAAAGGAGAAAAGTGAAATTAGGAAATGATAAGGAAGGAAAGAGAAGGGAAGGGAAGGAAATGGAAGAGACGGGAGAAAAGTGAGAGGAAGGGAGGAAATTAGGAAATGATAGGGAAGGGAAGAAAGGGGAAAGGAGAAAAGTGAAATTAGGAAATGATAGGGAAGGAAAGGGAAGAAAGGGGAAAGGAGAAAAGTGAAATTAGGAAATGATAGGGAAGGAAAGAGAAGGGAAGGGAAGGAAATGGAAGGGAAGGGAGAAAAGTGAGAGGAAGGAAGGAAATTAGGAAATGATAGGGAAGGGAAGGAAGGGGAGGGGAGGAAAGCCAAGTGAGAAAAGTGAGAGGAAGGAAGGAAATTAGGAAATGATAGGGAAGAGAAGGGATTGATTAGAATGAATGAAAAGAAAAATGCACAACTGTGTGCTACTTCTCCTTAGAAATCGCTAGTTGGTCAGTTTCTCCTTCCACATGCTGAATTGCATCTGACCACCCAAGTGAAATAAAACCAGTTGACTTTGAGCGTCTCAATTTCGGTAACGATACTTTTCTGGAATGTTTGGCTGTAGAAATAAAGGAAAGATAAGCATCCAGTGAGAAAGTTGTGCTAACATTAGTAAAAAAAAAACATGAGTAAAAGAAAGCAGAGTAGGATTTCAGCACCTCTGTCTGGTAAAAAGCATTCTCTGGGTTTCTCCCCCACAACAAGCCATTCTCGGGCCATTGAAAAAAAAGAAGAAGCAAAAAGGCAGCATCTTGTGACTCACTAGATGTCTGCTGTGAGTCTTTTCGGGAAACAAGATTCATTATGCAGCTGGGGCTGGTTAGAAGCAAGTTTGGAGATAAAAGGATGGATGCTGCCACGCCCTAGTCACTGGAGTCAACGTTCCTTCGTGCGTGCCTTGGTTTGTACAACATTGTTTGATCATCAGTTGTGGTTTCTGTAAGATTCACTTGGATAAGTGCTCTGTATGTCTGTAACCCTGATTCATAGAGACTTTGGGAAGAAGTGTTTTGCTTTCGTTTTGTTCAAATTGAGTTGCCGTAAGAAAGATTTGTTTTCATTACGTTATCTGGTCAAAGACTTGTATTTATGTTATTTTTGGGCTCGAAGCCAGTTTGAACTGTGAACTGATAAAGAAAAGTTCCTTTTAAGTTTAATTGTCTGCCGTGTGTTAAGAGCCGTGAAGGGGGGGACAGAACAGATGCCCATTTGATATATTCCCCATTTTTTAAAAGTGGGATTCAAATGAGAATGAGTTATTCCAACTTACTGGTCAGGGACCTGTGGAGCTTGAGTTTGGGATCCGTTTCCTCCGCGGATGAGTCCTCTTCCTACAATGAAGAAATGATTCAGTGGAATCGTTAATCACTTAGAAATCATTGCAGCCTAGAGAACTAGAACTGGCTATTGGGAAGCAGGGCGTTTTGGAGATTTGTAGCTCATATGCTAGAGTACCTGAGTCAGATTCAAAGCCTGAAAGGTTTCCAACTGATTAATAACATCATTGATTAAGTTCAAGGACCACCGTACAGTAGTGGTCAAAAATTGTGGAAACCTTTTGGGAAAAGTGTACAGTTTTTGAGGTTTGATAGCTAATAACACCCCATTTTTAATAGTAATATATACATATATACATATATACATATATACATATATACATATACACATATACACATATACACATATACACATATACACATATACACATATACACATATACACATATACACATACACACATACACACATACACACATACATACATACATACATACATATATATATAAAGATAATTTAATCAAGAATGCAATGCAACAAAGTTTGTTCAATTATCTGTATCCTATGAAATGTGATAGCCAAATAACCAAAAAAAGAAAGCACAACTTGCTTAAGTAGCTTTGCTTCATCTGATTGTAGCCAATGAGCATGAATGTTTAGAGAGCCAATCAGATGTCATCTTGTTTTGGCAATGAGCCAATCAGATCACAGTAGGATTCAGTTATTGGTGTATTGAAGCTGGGAGGAGGACATTTGTCAGAGATAATTTTTGTATATCTCATTTTTTCTATGTGTTTCACTTTTCTTCTTTGTAACTGCTATTCTAATAGCAAATCCTTCATAAAAGTAATTGCATTACATTCTTGCTTAAATTATCTTTCCATTGATATATAATTTTATGGTACTATTCCACCACCACAAAGTGGTGTTACTAGCCATCAAAACTCAAAAATACACTTTTTTCCCCAAAAGGTTTCCACAATTTTGGCCACTTCTGTATGTTCTTAAACTCCAATCCAATAGAGCTTTACTACTGGAGTTGGAAAAACTACCCCAAACACCCCCCAGCATCAATATTTTAATCAAGAACATTGAAATCTCATGTATTCTGGCCATCCTATGAAAATTCTGACATTAGTTACCTGTTACCTTTTTAAAGCTATTTTAAATTTATTTTGGAAAGCAGTTAGTATGTTTGGGACTGAGAATACTCAAAGGGCCATGGCTAAAGACAACCTTGGATATGACACATGCTTCCAGAAAAGGAGAGTTGCATTTATTATCTTTATTATCTATCTATTATCTAAATGTTCATTTAGTTACATAACTGTATTTCTCTATTTATCACTGAGCCGTGGTGGCGCAGTGGTTAGAGTGCAGTACTGCAGGCTACTTCTGCTGCCTGCCAGCTGCCTGCAATTTGGCAATTCGAATCTCACCAGGCTCAAGGTTGACTTGGCCTTCCATCCTTCCGAGGTGGGTCAAATGAGATTGTTGGGGGCCATAGGCTGACTCTCTAAACTGCTTAGAGAGGGCTGTAAAGCAGTGGTGGGATTCCAAAAAATTTACTACCACAGTTCTGTGGGCATGGCTTGGTGGGCGTGGCTTGGTGGGCATGGCAGGGGAAGGATACTGTAAAATCTTCATTCCCACCCCATTCCAGTGGAAGGTTACTGCAAAATCCCCATCTCCTCCCGATAGGTTGGGACTCAGGAGGCAGGGAATAGATGGGGATGGGGCCAGTTAGAGGTGATATTTACCAGTTCTCCAAACTACTCAAAATTTCTGCTACCGGTTCTCCAGAACTGGTCAGAGCCTGCTGAATACCACCTCTACTGTAAAGCTCTATAAAGTGATACATGTCTAAGTACTCTTCCTTCCTTCTTTCCCAGTGATTAGAATGTGGTATTGCATGCTAACTCTGCCCACTGCCAGGAGTTTGATCCTGACTGGCTGCAGGTTGACTCAGCCTTCCATCCTTCCAAGGTAGGTAAAATGAGTGCCCAAATTGTTCGGGGCAATATGTTGACTCTGTAAACCACTTAGAGAGGGCTATAATGCTCTGTAAAGTGGTATATAAGTCTAAATGCTATTGCTATTGCTATTTCTACTGCAGCTGTGCTTGTTTTAGTAATACAGACAAAGTCCAATCTACCTTGGTTATAACAATCTAGTCTGGAAAGCAGCATATTTGACAAAAACAGAACAGAAACTTGGCCCGTTTATGAGAAGGGTAATGTTTGGCTTTGGACCAAGCTGTAAAAGACAGGCTTGTTAGGTAGATAGACTCATGTGTATAAATACTTTGTCCTTTTGATAAGCACTAATCTTCATTCATCAAGAACTCCTGTTAGCAGGTTGAATGCTTTGAGATGCCTGTAGCATTTCCAACTATCAAAAGCTGTTGTCTGACGGACGCTCTGTCAGGTTTCTGAAAGGTGCCCTAATTAATTCATGAACCTCGAGCCAAGTTTCAAACAAAATCCAGTCATTTATTAGGAACACCATTTTGGCATTACCCCATTGCAGTCAGATCTGACCTCATTTAAATTATGGCTGAACTTTGTCCCTGTTTCAACTAGATTCCTCGCAGTCAGGCCACCAATCAACTTTGGATACCTCCCAGTCCAGTTTTCCCATGCTGTCTTGTTCCTTGTTTTTTTTCTTTCCACAAAAGAACCTATGCTCTTTCCCTTGGCTTGATTCTCTATCTCTTCAAAGTGGACAACAGGTTTTGCCATTGTAAAGAAGTTGAATGGCTCCTGAGAAGGATAGCCGAAGGGATACAGCAGCCCCCCCCAAAAAAAAAACCACACTAAGATAAATTGTTCCTAAGCACCACACACCTCCAGGTAATAACATTTCGTAGCCTTTGATGATGAAAAGGTCAACGAGGACATTGAATGACCAGTGTGTTTTGTTATGTTTTCCTTGGTTTTGAGAACACTTCAAGTGTGACATTTATGCTGCAATGTGCTTTCTTCACTTGAACTGTTCTTTGTCCACTGACACTGACTTGGAAAGAAACGGAGTTAACCTGAAGTTTTTTTGGCCTCAGAATCAAACCAAAATCTGAAAGAAGAGGACCACTTTCTTAAATTTGTATATATGTGGCAGTGGTGGGTTCCAACCTCTTCTGTAAGTGTGGCCTGCTTTGTGGGAGTGGCTTGCTGGCCATGTGACCGGGTGGGAGTGGCTTGCTGGCCAGCTAGGAGTGGCTTGCCAGCCATGTGACTGGGTGGGCGTGGCCAACTTGTAAAATGTGGTGAAACTCACTTAACAATGTTCTTGCTTAGCAATCAAAATCTTGGCTCAGAAACTCTGGCATTTGAAGCACGCAAGTCATAAAGCTGTCAAGTTACAAGACCCTTGCACCCCTAGCCCTTTAGAAAAAAAAACCCAGGGGTGTTCAAACTTGACAGCTTTAAGACTTGTGGACTTCAACTCCCAGAATTCCTCCTCTCGCTCTTCATCTTGAGGATGTGCGGACCGGCGGGGGGAGGGAGCTGGAACCGGTTCTAAACGGCACTGTAGATTTGTGGAACCTCTTCTATAGAAGAAGTTAGAACTGGCAGGAACCCACCCCTGGTATGTGGGCCTGTGTGCTTTTAAGTCAGTGTCGACACCAGGCGTCTTCCTGGACAACTTCTTGACGGTAGTTTGCCATTGTCTCCTTCCTAGGGCTGAGAGAGAGTGACTGGCCCTAAGTGTCCACCTGGATCCATATTTAAAGCGGGAACTAGAATTCAGATATATTCAGATAACTATTTTGTTTGGGAATCATAAACGATAAACATAACAAGGGGGTAATCGACTTAATAATACATATTATTATGGAAGCAAGAATGGAGCAAGAATGGTCTTTACCCCAAACTGGAAAAATAGGGAAATTCCACAAGAAGAGAAAGTAATTAGGAAAATTCTGAGTTGCGCTGAAATGGATAAATTGATGTGGGAATTGAAGAACAAAGACAAATCAGAATATTATAAAATCTGGGATAAATTTTATCGATGGTCGGAACAAAAAAGGAAAAACCCCAAATAAGCAATGACAAAGATTTATAGAATGGAGATTAGAATTATGTATGAAATTATAACAGTGAAAATGTTTAAGACAAGAACAAAGCAACATGGAGGGAAATATGATTTCCTTATATTTGTAAATACTGAATAGACCAATTATAAAAAAGCATGGTGGTTATAATAGTTAACTTTATATTCTAGTATGTGTGGCAAAAACATTGCCAGGACAGTTATGCTGTGTCCAATGTTTTAATATGTGCTTAATTTTTTAAAAAAACCTTTTAATAAAAAAAATAGAATTCAGATATATGAATCCTAAAAGACAGAAGGTCCATCACTGGAACTCTTGTTTTATCATCCTTCTCGTCAGGACTGTTGTTTTAATTTAGCAGTATCAGTACGGGGGGTTAATATCGAGTGATGTGGTGGCCTAGAGGAGGAGCTCTCACCTCACAATCAGTTCAATCCTAGGTAGGGGCAGATATTACTCGCTCTGGGCCCAATGAGTAAATATCAGTTGTGAACTCTGCCCTGGCGACAGGAAAGGCATCCGGCCAGTGGTGGGATTCAAAAAATTTCCACTACCGGTTGTCCAGAACCTGTCAGAACTGGCTGAATCCCACCTCTGCATCCAGCCAGTAAACATTCAGCCCCATTCAGTTGCCCCAACTTCACCCTGATGCAAGGGATTTCAGGGTCATAAAAAGACAAAGAAAGTATGAGTGTTATTAGGGTTATTGGGACTAGATCTGTTGTTTTCATGTAAAGCATGCAGTAAATCACGAGCTTGGGAGAAAAATATATTTACTTTGTTCTCTGATATAACTCATCCTTTGCTATCATCAACTGCTATTAAGCTCACTGAGAAAATGAAGGTGCATAGAAATACTTTTATCTCTGTTTCTCTCTCTCTCTCTCTCTCTCTCTCTCTCTCTCTCTCTCTGTTTCTCTGTCTGTCTGTCTGTCTCTGTCTCCCACTTTCTCTCTTTCTCTCTCTCTTTCTTTCTCTTTCTCTCTCTCTCTTTCTTTCTTCCTCTCTGTGTCCCTCTGTCTCTCTCTCCCTCTCTCTCTTTCTTTCTCTCTCTCTCTTTCTTCCTCTCTGTGTCTCTCGCTCTCTCTTTCTTTCTCTCTCTTTCTCTCTTTCTTTCTCTGTGTGTCTCTCTCTCCCTCTGTGTGTGTTTCTCTCTTTCTGTTTCTCTCTCTGTGCATGTGTCTATCTCTGTCTGTCTCTGTCTCTCTGTCTCTCTCTCCCACTTTCTCTGTCTTTCTTTTTCTCTGTGTGTCTCTATTTCTTTCTTTTTCTCTCTC
Organism: Thamnophis elegans; assembly: GCF_009769535.1. Classification (NCBI taxonomy): domain Eukaryota; kingdom Metazoa; phylum Chordata; class Lepidosauria; order Squamata; family Natricidae; genus Thamnophis; species Thamnophis elegans. The sequence continues at coordinate 43,987,208 of NC_045552.1, read as the reverse complement.
TCTTTCTTTCTTCCTCTCTATGTCCCTTTCTCTCCCTCTCCCTCTCTCTCTTTCTTCCTCTCTGTGTTTCTCTCTCCCTCTTTCTCTTTCTTTCTCTCTCCCCCTCTCTTTCTTTCTGTCTCTCTTTCTCTCTGTGTGTGTCTCTCTCTGTGTTTCTCTGTCTCTCTCTCTGTCTCTCTCTCTCTCTCTCTGTCTCTGTCTCTCTCATACACACACACACACACACACACACACACATGAAAAACCAGGACTAATAGCAGCTTTGGGAAAATGCATTAGTGAGGATAAGACTAATAGCTTTCTCCATTTCTCAGTGTTGCTGATCCTTTCAAAATTAGAGGGCTCCAACCATGAAAACCTGTGCTTAATCAGATAAAACAGAGAAAGCTTCCAGATACTTTTTTTCCCCTTACATCTTTGTCAAAAGAGAAAAGAACAAGGCATGAACCAGAAGCTCACAACTAACAGGACAAGCCGGCTCTTGCACAACTTCTGTCCTTACCACAAAGGGAGAAGTTTTACCCTCCAAGTAATTTATCTTCGTAATGGATTTTTACAGAATTGGCTTAGACTCACTGAGCATATGATACAATAAAAGAGGCAGATGAGTTATTTTGTCATCTAGTCTTCCTGGTGGGCAGAAACATTTTAAATGCGGGGTCATCTTCCCTTGGAGTAATTGTGTAATATTTACTCCAAATCTGCCTACCAATTTGGGAAAATGTTCACATCCTGCAAAAGGAGATACTATTTTTGTACCCACTTTTTCCAAAGTGTTTTATACTTTCTAAATTTCTGGGAATTGATTTGTGGCTGATTTTATTGTTTCAAGATGGGGGGAAATGGTAGCAATGTTCCCCCCCCCATTACACACACACACACACACATACACACACACACACACTGCAGTCAGTTAGCTTACCCAGTTTTCTGATTTAAAAACAAATACAGCACGGACAGGGTTCTGCGGAGAATGTGGATTGCTAAAGAAAGGATTGCTCATTGAAAGGTAGAGTACACATAGAGCTCCCTTGGACAAATTGTTAATAAATAACTATTGGAATATCACATTCTACCTACGAAAATTGCATCAATATTCCCTTTTGCTTTACTCATGGGTTATTCCACCCCTGGACTTTGAAGAAGCAGGATAGAAGCATTGATTGCTTTTCAATTTTGATATTGGGGAAGACTTCGGAGAATACCATGGACAGCTAATCTTTCTTTCTTTTCTTTTTTCTTTCTTTTTTCTCCCTCCCTCCCTTCCCTCCTGTAATAAATTCTTGTTCAATTTGCTAAGTAAGTAAGTGAGTAAGTAAGTAAGTAAAGAAGGAAGGAAGGAAGGAAAGAAAGAAAGAAAGAAAGAAAGAAAGAAAGAAAGAAAGGTTGAGAGAAGGGAAGGGAAAGAAAAGGAAAGGAAGGGGAGGGAAAGGAAAGGAAAGGAAAGGAAAGGAAAGGAAAGGAAAGGAAAGGAAAGGAACCAATGGGTCATCAAACAAATCAACTCAGATTTCTCACATGAGGGACACATGACCATGTTCAAATTATCATATTTTGGACACATTGCTTAAAGACTCAGCTCTCTGGAAAAAAAACTCTAATCCTGGAAAAAGTGGGTGGACAAATCCCTCTTTGGAAGTTTTCTACTTGGAAACCTGGTAAAAAAGAAACTTTCTAACAATCTCTCCAGTCTGATCAGCAGTAGCATCGCAACTTGAAAATAACAACCAGTAACTAAAAATGGGAGAGAATCTCAAGTGAGAATAAAATTGTTAATAATAATATTGTTAGATTATTTTATGATAAATTGCACATTTACTTCTCCTTTTAGATTTGGATACCATTTTCATCCAAAAATGCCCTGTGATGTTGTAACCCTTAATTAACACAAACAGCTAACAAGGGCTCAGTTGATGGTTATTAAGAAAGAAGTCCTTCAGATGTCCCAAAGATGCTTTTTCAAGAAGCAAATGAACTTTCTTTGTTTTTCCTTCAAGGCGTTTCACTTCTCATCCAAGAAGCTGCTTCAGAACTTCAGTGTGAGAAGCGAAATTTCTACAAGGAAAAAACAAGTCCAGTTGCCCCTTGAAAAAGCACCTTTAGGACAACCATGACCTGGATGGCTGAGAATCTCCATCGACAAGTCCTTCAGATATAACAAGAGCTCTGACCATACTTCATCTTCCTAGCAATGGCCCCAGTTGTGATTTGTCTTCCCAGGGAAAATCTGGGAATTCATCAGACATCAGGACATCTGTCCAACCCACGTATGTTTGATTCAACTTGCACTTACTCTAAATTAGCTCTGTCATACTGAGATCATCTGGAGTGACAAAGATGAACTGAATTGGGGTGATCAAATTTCCATCAAAGAAGTCACATTAGGAACAAGCCGTTTGCCTTTTCTTTCTTCCCTATCACAGAGAGCAAAACTCCCAACTTTTCCCGTTTGTTTTTTTTTCGAAACTGAGAAAAAGGATGACCAGATTTGAATAGGTTAGGACAGTCATGGTGAACCTTTTTGGCATCAAGGGCCCAAACTGGAACACCTGTGCATGTGAGAACATGTGCGTGCACCAGAGCACCCAAAATTTGAAGACCAGCTGGCCGATGCACGCATGCCTGGTTTTTTTTTTTTTTTTTTTTTTTTTTTTTTTTTTTGGTGTTTTGGGGGCATTTTTCAGGCTGTTTTCAGGCTGTTTTTCTAGCTATTTTCAGGCTAGTTTTGGGGCCATTTTCTGGCCATTTTCTGGCTGTTTTCAAGCCAATTTTCAGGCTGGTTTTTGGGCCATTTATCAGGTCATTTGGGGGACCGATTTCAGGGCATTTTTTGGCCTGAAAACAGTCCAAAAATGGCCACAAAATGGCCCCAAAATGGCATGTTTTTTTAAACCAGAAGAGCAGCTGGCGACAGCACATGTGCCCACAGACAGGGCTCTGCGTGCCACCTTTGCTATCACGAGGTTAGGATTTTTTTTTTTAATGGCCCAAAGTTGAATCCTTGCAAAGCTAGTCATTAGATTTCTTTAACTTGGATGAAATTGAAAAATAAAGTTAATAAAAGATCTTTGCAGCTTGAGCGAAGGGCATCCCTGTCCAGAGAAGATGCTTCTTCATCATTTAGGACCAGAGGTGGGTTCCTACCAGTTCGCACCTATTCGGTAGAACCGGTTCGTCAAATCTACCGAACCGGTTAGAAGAGGTTCCACCAGTGGACCCGGAAAGCAGGCCACACCTACAGAAGAGGTTCCAAAAATTTTTGAAACCCACCACTGGTCCTTGGATATGATTATTCTACATTATCATGCTCATATTTATAAAACTCAGTGCCTCTGTGAACGGTAAGGATGACTACTGTGTTTGTGGTACAATCAGAACAATCAGTGTTGAAGTTGTTTTAACGCAAACCAAAGATGCCTTTTAAAAAACAAGTTTACATCATATTCTTATGCATGCCACTGCTGTGTGTGAGGTAATTTAAGGTGGTTCTGACAAGTGTCGTCGGCATCGTCATATCCGGTCACATGGGTGGCAAGCCACTCCCACAAAGGTAGCCACACCCACAGAGTAGGTTCGAACAATTTTTGAAACCCACCACTGTTTAGGACAGTGGAGCGCTAATTTTATTGTTGAGTTATCATTTAATATTTACTGTTTTCAGCCGATGGTTTCCGTCTCTCTCCCCACCTTAAGTGCCCTATGCTCTTCCCACCCAGAAGGTTAACTGATAAATCCACGTTTAACATGCCTTTCCAATTTTTCAAATTATGTTTCTCTTTGCCTCTCCTTCCCTCCCTGCCCTCCCCTTCTTTTTCTCTTGCAAATGTAGTTATATGGGCTCCATCTTGTGGCCAAATAAAAGATAGACTTTGAAATGAAACTAGACTTACTAGTAAAATGAATTGCCTTACTCTTAGCTTAGATCTCTTCCATGCTAGCAAGCCACACCAACTATTACAAACATTATTCAGTTATTATTTACTATTATTTCAGAGGTTAGATGTCTCTAGAAAACAATGTTGACACCAATATATAGAGACGACACCAGATTGAGAATAAAGGTAAAAGTTCCCCTCGCACATATGTGTTAGTCGTTCCTGGGGGGCAGTGCTCATCTCTGTTTCAAAGCCAAAGAGCCAGCGCTGTCTGAAGGCATCTCTGTGGTCATGTGGCCAGCATGACTAAATGCCAAAGGGGCACAGAACACTGTTACCTTCCCACCAAAGTGGTGCCTATTTTTCTACTTGCATTTTTACGTGCTTTCGAACTGCTAGGTTGGCAGAAGTTGGGACAAGTAACGGGAGCTCACTCCGTTATGCAGCGCTAGGGATTCGAACCGTCGAACTGCCGACCTTTCTGTTCGACAAGCTCAGCGTCTTAGCCACTGAGCCACCGCATCCCGTGGAAACTTTAGCTCACAGTAAATGCTGAATGAGCTGACCATGATCTGAATCTACTTCCATGATCTAACAGCCATTGTACCTCCTCGCTGAGATAATCCGAGGGACTTCTCTCTGGGCAGATTTGCAAACTTTTGTGCCTGAGGATGACGATTTCTTTGACTTGCTCTGCTGGTTCTGCTTCACAAGGAAGTGTGTGTCGATTATAGGCTGACACCTGGTCATGGAAAATGTAAACAAACCAACATCAATATTCATTCTTTCTTTCTTTCTTTCTTTCTTTCTTTCTTTCTGTCTCTGTCTCTGTCTCTCTCTCTCTCTGTCTCTCTCTCTCTGTCTCTGTCTCTGTCTCTGTCTCTCTCACTCTCTCTTTCTCTTTCTCTCTCTCTCTCCCTTTATTGGTCATCTAGTCTTTCTGGTGGGCAAAGTGGGAACATTTTAAATTCGGGCTCATCTTCCCTTTGAGTAAATGTGTAATATTTCCTCAAAATCTGCCTACCATCTTGGGAAAGTGTTCTTTTCCTGCAAAAGGAGATAGTATTTTTGTACCCACCTTTTCCTAAGTGTTTTATACTATCTAAATTGCTGGGAATTGATTTGTGGCTGATTTTATTGTTACAAGATGGCGGGAAATAATAACAATGTTCTTCCCCCATTATATATCTCCCCTCCCACCTCCCCTCCCCCCACACACTCATCCCTAATTCACGGTTCCACCACAAAACCGCGCTCGACTAAACTGCGTCTGACTAAACTGCGTCGCTGACGTCATCAACAGGGCGACAACAGCGCGGAGACAGAAGCACGCTGTAAACCCTAAACCTAAAATTAACCCCTAAACCTAAACCTAACCCCCCTAAACCTAACCCTAAACCTAACCCTTAACCTAACCCTAAACCTAACCCTAAACCTAACCCTTAACCTAACCCTAAACCTAACCCTAACCCTAACCCTAACCCTAACCCTAACCCTTAACCTAACCCTAACCCTAACCCTAACCCTAAACCTAACCCTAACCCTAACCCTAACCCTTAACCTAACCCTAAAGCTAACCCTAAAGCTAACCCTAAACCTAACCCTTACCTTAAGTTGAATCGGCTTGCTTTCAAAGCACTATTTAAAGCGCACTTCTTTCTCCGCGCTGGCTGTTGTCGCCCTGTTGATGACGTCAGCGACACGGTTTAATCGGGCGCGGTTTAGTCGAGCGCGGTTTTGACGGGTCACGTAATTAACACCATTGTAAAATGCACCTTCACTTGGCCAGACTGCTTAGCAAGGGCTGCTCTAGCAGTGAGGATGACTCATATGGCTCTAGGGAGGGATCCTTGGTGCTCTCTGAGGTTGCTTCTTGCAAACATTTCATTACCCAACTAGGTAACATCAGTGCTGGAAGAGGGGGAGGTTTTGAGGTGGAAGAGGAAAATGACAACTTGGGGTCCTTGGTGCTCTCTGACCTAGGTTGTTTCTTGCAGATGTTTCATTACCCAACTAGGTCACATCATCAGTGCTGGCAGGGGAGAGGGAGGAGGACGAGGAGGACTGTGGGGTCCAGTGACGTGCAGTCAGCTTTACCCCTGGTGAGGCACTTTTTAGACTTGTGCACTTCAACTCCCAGAATTCCACAGCCAGGCATGCTCAGTTCCGATTTAAAGCGACAGCATTTTTGCCCCTTGCAAAATAAGTTTTCCCATTCTTTTTCTTCTCCCTCCCCCTCCTTCCTCCCTCTCTCCCTCCCTCCCCCCTCTCTCAAACAGACACACGCACACAGAGAACTTTGATCCCTCTCTCATTCACTTACTCTCAAACACAAACACAGAAGTTGGATTGGATATATTTTTCCAAGGCTTGAAAGCAGCTCCTCTGCCATACCCCTCCTTCCCCTGCTGCCTTCCGATCAAACTTTTTGAATTCCTCCCCCCTCCCCACACACGCACCTTTTCCAGCTGTTTCAGAGACGATTTCAACTCTGCTTCTCTCTGCCCTCCCCTCATGAAAGGCCAGGGCTCTGTCAGACTGAGCTAGTTGCTCCCAGAGAACTCTAAAAAGCCTCTAAAAATGCCCTCTACAGGAGGCGAGAGAATACGTCCCACATTTGCATAAGGAATTTTTTGCTTGTTAACCCTTGCTTAACTCTTAAAAGGCAAAAAATTCCTTATGCAAAAGAGGCCCCTAGTTCTCTGGCCTCCTCCTATGGTTAACACAAAGCACGGTTCCAAGTCACTGTGAATCTGGCAGCAACTACCTTGGCTTTAATTATTTTTAAAAAATTCTTTAAAATCCTTTCCTTCTCCTCATGACTGGTGAGGCCACGCCTCCCTTGCCTCTAGTGACTGCACGTCCCTGGTGGGGTCCTTGGTGCTCTCTGAGCTTGGTTATTTTCTTGTAGACATTTCATTACCCAAACTAGGTTATGTCATCGGTACTAGTTGACCAGCATTGAGGATGTTACCTAGTTTGAATAATGAAATGTCTGAAAGATAATAGCAAGTTCACAGAGCACCAAGGAGCCCTCTTTTCAAATATTATTTATTGGTACATGAGAGAAGGGACTCTGTGATAGCCAGAACTTCAAGGACTGGCCATAAGTCCCACTTCTTCAGAGATGTTGTAAGTTCAAACACTTGCTGAATGAGGGATTGTTAAGCAAGGATCACCTCTATGGTCAGAGATTATTAGTAACAATAGAACATTTGTAGCTCAGCTGAATTGTAGGGGACTTGGTGCTTTCTGAGCTGGGTTGTTTTCTTGCAGATATCTCGTTACCAAACTAGGTAACATCTTCAGTGCCAGATAGAAGTGAGGTTTCCAGCACAAATGATATTAGTGAAAACAACCAAGTTTAGAAAACACTAAGGACCCCACAGCACCAAGTCTCCGGCTTACATGAAACCCCTTCAAAGCTTTTATTGATTCCCCACTTCCTGGAAAATATTCTCATTGGAGAAATATCTCACCATCCTCCTTGTTTTGTACAAGTTCTTCTCCAATATCTTCTGGATTTCATTCATCTCGTCTTGACTGAGACTCTCGGTGTCAACACTTATGGTAACAGGATTGTCCTTTTTGCTAGAAAGGGGGTGGGGAGAGGAAATGAGCCATTATAGAAAAGGGTTAACATTTATTTATATGTCAATGGACCAGGCTGATTTTGAATTCCAAAAATAGCATCAAAGCTCAGGGGTGGGATTCAGCCGGTTCGGGCTGGTTTGTGCAAGCTGGTAGCTCCAACAATCAGCTGGGGAGTGAACTGGTAGGTCCGACGTTCATGTGGGGAGTGAATGGGTAGCTCGGATGATCAGCTGGGGAGCGAACCGGTAGCTCTGACGATCAGTTGGGAAGCGAACTGGTAACTCCAACAATCAGCTGGGGAACAATTTGGTAGCTCCGACGATCAGCTGGGGAGCAAACCGGTAGCTGCAATGATCAGCTGGAGAGCAAACCAGTAGCTCCGATGATCAGCTGGGGACCGAACCGGTAACTCCAACGATCAGCTGGGGAACAATTTGATAGCTCCAATGATCAGCTGGGGAGCAAACCAGTAGTTCTGACGATCAGCTGCAGAGCGAACCGGTAGCTCCGTTGATCAGCTGGGGAACAAACCGGTAGCTCTGATGATCAGCTGGGGAGCAAACTGGTAGGTCCAACGATCATCTGGGGAGAGAGCCGGTAGCTCTGATGATCAGCTGGGGAGAGAACCAGTAACTCCGACAATCAGCTGGAGAGTGAACCGGTAGCTCTGATGATCAGTTGAGGAGAGAACAGGTTCACTCCAACGATCAGGTGGGCCTGCCCACCCGCCTCTGTGCTTTCCTTACCTATATCCTCTCATCTGATTCACACAGCAGAGCGGATTGCCATGCCTCAGCTGTATTATTCCCCAAGAAGTAACGTGGAAGGTAAATTTTGTTAAAACTGCACACGCATGCAGAACTGGTTGTTAAACCAGCAGGATCCCACCACTGCTTGAAACTCTACTGTATCTCTCAAAACAGATGGAATGAGCAATTGTAGTTTAAGATGCTGGATTTTAAAAAATGCCGACTCTAGTCCACCTTCAACTGCCAAAAATTCTTTGGGTGGCTTTGGGTCAGTTAGACCAACTTGTATCTCAAGGTTGTTTTGAAGACGAAATGGAGAGACCAATGGTGAAATTCAATTTTTTTTTATTATCAGTTCTGTGGGCGTGGCTTGGTGGGCGTGGCTTGGTGGACATGGCAAGGGAAGGATACTGCAAAATGTCCATTCCCATCCCACTCTGGAGGCCAGCCAGAGGTGGCATTTGCTGGTTCTCCAAACTACTCAAAATGTCCATTACCAGTTCTCCAGAACCTGTCAGAACCTGCTGGATTTCACCCCTGCGAGAGACCCTAGTAATTCTGCAAGAGAGACAGACAGACAGACAAATAGAGACAGAGACAGAGAGACAGAGAGAAACAGAGAGAGACAGAGAGAGACAGAGACAGAGAGAAACAGAGAGAGACAGAGACAGAGAGACAGAAACAGGAACAGAGACAGAGACAAAGAGACAGACAGAGACAGAGAGACAGAGAGACAGAGAGACAGAGACAGAGAAAGAGAGAGACAGAGAGACAGAGACAGAGACAGAGACAGAGACAGAGACAGAGAGACAGAGACAGAGACAAAGAGACAGACAGAGACAGAGACAGACAGAGACAGACAGAGACAGACAGAGACAGAGAGACAGAGACAGAGACAAAGAGACAGACAGAGACAGAGACAGAGAAAGAGAGAGACAGAGAGACAGAGACAGAGACAGAGAGACAGAGAGAGAGACAAAGAGACAGACAGAGACAGAGAGACAGAGACAGAGAAAGAGAGAGACAGAGAGACAGAGACAGAGAGATAGACAGACAGACAGACAGAGACAGAGACAGACAGAGAGAAAGAAAGAGAGAAAGAGAGAAAGAGAGAGAATCAGAATGAAAAGGCGCTTTCACTGTGTCAACTGAAGAAAGGAAGGACTCACAGCAATGCTTTTTGAGATGGTCTCCAGGAGAGCTGACCTGCTTCAGCTAACTCAATCGCACGCTTCCTCTCCAGTTTCTCATGCAGCAGGACAATACTTGATTTGGGTTGCTTATATTCCCGGAGCAAATATTTCTGCAAGTGTTTGCTGTTGAAATACTCTAATCTGTCCAGAAAGGAAAACAGAAAAGAAAACCAGAGTCAGGGAAAGACAGAGAAGGAAAGTCACTCATTAATGTCACTCGTTTAAAAAAAGCAACACTCTTGGTGTGCAAGAACTACTTGAGCACAAATTTGGGAAACACAAGCGACCTGCTTGGCATTTGATTTGATTAGATTAGATTAGATTAGATTAGATTAGATTAGATTAGATTAACATTGGTTAGATTAGATTAACAGAGTTGGAGGGAGGGAGGGAGGGAGGGAGGGAGGGAGGGGAGAAAAGGAACAGAGAGTGAAGGTGAGAGAAAGAGAAAGAAAGAGGAAGGGGGAGGGAGGAAGATGGATGGGAGAGAGGGAGGGAGGGAGAGAGGGAGGGAGGAAGGAATTCTTCTTATTATTGTGAAATAATAATCTGCTTTGTAACACAAGGATGAATACAGCTAAATCATCCCTCAAGGGAACTTTATACAGTCATGAAATCAAATGTACAAGCTTTTCCCCCTCTTTATACATGCAGAGACTTGTATTTTTAACAAATCCTTACTTGTCTTTCCAATAATACTGTCCCCAGTGTCCCGATATATCTTCAATCCCAGCCAACAAATGATCCAGGAACTGAACACAGAGCGAGAGAGAGAAAGGAGGATTTTGATTTACATGTTTGTATTGTTGTTGAGGCATAAAGGATGGACTCCAGGCATCTGAAGCCTCAAGACAAAACCAGAAACACACTGGGTGGCAGAAGGCTTCACACTGCTCCTTGCGTGTCTCTGTCTGTGTGCGCGAGTGAGTAAAACCACAGGGAAAATTCTCCCATACCTCTTACACTCACTTCGATGAAAGAGAATTGTCCTCTTGAAATTCGTTTCAAAGAGCAGAATTTTGTGGAAAACTCTGAGGAGTTGGTTGACAAGCCAGTGATACTCCGTATAATTTTTGACGTACCCGAAACATTCGTTTCATTTATGCTTCATTTATGTTATTCCATTTTTTCTCTGTCCACTTAACTAGCTTAGTGGGGACTAATGATACGAAATGGAAGGCTTGACAAATCACAGGCAATTTGGAACTTATGTGAAGATTTGGATTACTAATGGTTTCGCCTTATATTTTCTCATGCAGATTATTCCTTGGAACCTGACCTGTCTTGATAAGCACTAAAAATTGATAATTGTTTGAAAAATATAGTTATACAATTAATAAATAGATTGATGTACTGCTGGTGTTAAGCAACAATAAGGTAAAGGTTCCCCTCGCACATAAGTGCTAGTCGTTCCCAACTGTAGGGGGCGGTACCAGTGGTGGGATTCAGGCCTGGGTACAGCATGGAAACTGCTTTGGTCGCCCTGACTGATTATCTCTGGTGGCCCATGGATAGAGGACATTCCTCTATCCTGGTGCTTCTTGACCTCTCAGCGGCCTTCGATACCATCAACCATGGTATCCTTCTGTGACGCCTGGAGGAAGTGGGAGTGAGAGGCACCGTTTTACGGTGGTTCTCCTCTTACCTCTCTGACAGATCGCAGTCAGTGTTGGTTGGGGGGCAAAGGTCGACCCCTAGGCCCCTCAAATGTGGTGTGTGCCACAGGGTTCAGTCTTGTCCCCCCTCCTATTTAACATCTACATGATGCCGCTAGGTGAGATCATGCAACAGCACGGGATAAAGTACCACCAATACGCAGATGATACACAACTGTATATTTCTGCCCCATGCCAGCTCAGTGTAGTGGTGGACGTGATGTGCCGACGCCTGGAAGCTGTTAGGATCTGGATGGGGGTGAACAAACTTGTGCTCAATCCCGATAAGACTGAGTGGCTTTGGATGCTGCCCCCGAAGGATAGCCTAGACAGTCCATCCTTAACCCTGGGGGTGAAATTTACACCCCTCAGAGAGGGCTCGCAATTTGGGGGTCCTCCTGGATTCACAGCTGACAATGGAACATCATCTGTCAGCTGTGACCAGGGGGGCCTTTGCCCAGGTTCGCCTGGTGCACCAATTGCGGCCCTATTTGGATTGGGAGGCACTTCAAATGGTTACTCATGCCCTTGTCACCTCAAGGCTGGATTATTGCAACGCGGTCTACATGGGGCTACCCTTGAAAAGCGTTCGGAGACTGCAGCTAGTCCAGAATGCGGCCGCGCGAGCGATATTGGGTGTACCGAGGTACACCCACGTTACACCTGTCCTCCGCGAGCTGCACTGGCTACCAATTGGTCTCCGGATGCAATTCAAGGTGTTGGTTATTACCTTTAAAGCCCAACATGGCTTAGGGCCAGCGTACCTTCGAGACCGCCTACTGCCACATACCTCCCAGTGGCCAATAAGATCCCACAGATTGGGCCTCCTTCAGATGCCGTCAGCCAGACAGTGTCGACTGGCGGGGGCCCGGAGGAGAGCCTTCTCTGTGGCTGCTCCGACTCTTTGGAATCAGTTACCCCCAGAGATCCAGACCTTACCCACTCTCATGGCCTTCAGGAAAGCTGTAAAAACCTGGCTGTTCCGGCAGACCTGGGACTGTTGATCTCATTGTTGAGGTCCAGCCCCAGTTAGAATGAATGCATGTGTTTTGTGATTTTAAACTGTCTTTTTTCTTATTTTTTCTTTCTTTCTCTTTTTCTTCTTTTGTAAGCCGCCTGGAGTCCTTCGGGATTGGGCGGCATATAAATTTTAATAATAAATAAATAAATAAATAATTTAACAATCGGTTCTCTGCCCTAATGACCAGCTGGGTAGGTGTGGCTTGGTGCTCATATGACTGTGGGCATGGCCAACTCACCATCACTCAGGTTGATGGGCGCTTCACCTTAGCTGTTACAATGTAATAAGGGTTAACCGGAGAGGCAGTTTCTGTAAGCAGGGCAATAAAGGTTAGGCTAGAAACAACACCAGAACGTTTCCTTCCTGCCTTCCTTACAGGATTAGCCCTGAAAAGTGGGGGGGAAAGTGAGATTTCTTCCAACAATCGGTTCTCCGAACTGCTTAGAAAGTTAACAACCGGTTCTCCTGAATAGGTGCGAACTGGCTGAATCCCACCACTGGGCGGTACTCATCTCCGTTTCAAAGCCGAAGAGCCAGCACTGTCCGAAGAAGTCTCCGTGGTCATGTGGCCGGCATGAGTCAACGCCGAAGCGCATGGAACACTGTTGCCTTCCCACCAAAGGTGGTTCCTATTTTTCTACTTGCATTTTCACATGCTTTTGAACTGCTAGGTTGGCAGAAACTGGGACAAAATGGGAAGTCACTCCGCTACGCAGCGCTAGGGATTCGAACCGCTGAACTGCTGACCTTTCTGATCGACAAGCTCAGCATCTTAGCGACTGAGCCACCTCGTCCCCTTAAGTAACGATAGACATCCTCAAAAAATGAGGACAAACATCCAGGTCTACCACGCCATCCTCTTTCTGAGCTGCTTCAGATTTAGAAATAACATTTTGAATAATTCTAGATCATCTTCCAATGTCCGGCTAAGAAACTTACCCGGATATGAATTTGTTCTCCCACGGTGGGGGCACTTTCTTGTTTTCGAGTGACATGCAGCCAGTCCACAAGAGGACGGATGGTCATCCCCTGCAACATAAGAGAAAAAACAGAAGGAGGAATGGGTAGATCCAATTCAAATGTTGGTTCAATTGTCAGATAAATCACAAGGCTGGAAAGATACAAGTGATGGAGAAGTAGGGAGCAGATTTGAATGTAGATCTTAAACTTGAACTGGGCACCGCCTCAGATGTAGCCACTGTAGCTTTTCTTAAACTGGGAATTGCGTCTTGTTTTTAGGCTCTATTTATTCCCCATAATCTAATTTCTACCTTTCACTTATATTTTTAGAGGGGGAGGAGGAGGTGGAAGGGGAGGGGGAGACTCAGGAAAGAGTAGTTTCAAAAGTTATTTTTTTAAAAAATAAACATGGAGGCTGACTCAAAGTTTTCTTAGGAAGGATGACCACCTGTCAGAAAAGAAGGCAAGATAAGTAGTGGTGTCAGAAACAGATTAATGGAGTTGGAAGCGACCTTGTAGGTCATCTAGCCCACCGCCCCTGCCCAAGCAGATGCTACACCATTTCTGACAGTCTCTTCTTGAAAGCCTCCAGTGGTGAAGCTCCCACAACCTCTGAAGGCAACTTCTCTTCCATGGCTTGATTGCTCTCAGTCAGAAAATATATCCTTATTTCTAGGATGAATCTCTCCTTGATCAGTTTCCATCCATTGTTCCTTGTCTGGCCCTCGGGTGCTTTGGAAAATAGCTTGACCCCCTCCTCCCTGTGGCAGCCCCTCAGATATTGGAAGATGTTATCATGTCTCCCGTGGTCTTTCTCTTCACTAGACTAGCCATGCCTGCAACTGTTCATCATATGTTTTAGCCTCCAGTCCTCTAATCATCTTTGTTGCTCTTCTCTGCACTCTTTCTAGAGTCTCAACATCTTTTTTTATGGTGTGGTGACCAAAACTGTATGCAGTACTCTAGGTGTGGTCTTACTAAGGCTTTATAAAATGGTATTATAGAGTGATATCTCTTTTAGTTTGCCCTTTAGTTATTAGGCATCACTAAATGAAGCTTTCGAGTGACATGCAAGATTCTCAGTCATCCATGACCTGGATGACTGAGAATCTCTATAGACATTTAGTTATTAGGATTTTGTTTTTAACAGTGACACTCTTGATATTGCTGAACTGCCACATATTCAACAGCCATATATGAATGGTGCTGTTAGAAGTCATATCTGAGGATCATTTCTGCTGTCTCCTCCAGAGGAGTCTTCCTTCCTCTTCAGCATCTTCCAGGAAGTCTGCATCATTCACAGCAAAGATCAATCTGACTGGAAAATTCCACAAGTTGATTTATCCGTCTGAAAAGAACCCAATTTAGGTTGGGTAAAGATGTTCAAGGGGACGCAGTGGCTCAATGGCTAAGATGTTGAGTTTGTCGATCAGAAGGTTGGCAGTTTGGCAGTTCAAATCCCTAGCACCGCATAACGGAGTGAGCTCCTGTTACTTGTCCCAGCTTCTGCAAACCTACCAATTCGAAAGCATGTAAAAATGCAAGTAGAAAAATAGGGACCACTTTGCTGGGAAGGTAACAGTGCTCCGTGCGCCTTTGGCGTTGAGTCATGCCGGCCACATGACCACAGAGATGTCTTCGGACAGCGCTGGCTCTTCGGCTTTGAAACAGAGATGAGCACCGCACCCTAGAGTCGGGAACGACTAGCACATATGTGCAAGGGGAACCTTAACCTTTTAAGGATGTTCAAACAAAATACTAGCTTAAAAGACTTCAGAAGAGCTTAATAAACCTATGGGGAACCAATTAAGGCAACCAACATGGAGTTGAAGTCCTACCAGACTTCTATTCCAGGTGCAAAATGTCCTCTCCAGATCTGTTTGACCTTTTAGCAAGCTTTTAGAGACCCAACTTTTTCTGTCAGAAATTAAATTTACCACAAGGTGGCACTAGATGTCAAAAAAAACCCACTCAAATTCTCAGTCCCTATTTTCCTAAGAATCTTGGGGTGGGAAAGTCGTGAAATGCTTCCCATGTTTTTATATTTTGGGGGGAAGGGGTATATTTCTTGAAGCCAGTCACAGAGAAAACCACAAAACGTCTGTTTTAGGCAATTTTAGTGCTCACAATGCATTGGCCAGAATATAAAGCTAAGCTTAAAAAATGGGGAAAAAAACATGCTGAATGCTGGCCTTCCCCAGCAGGTGACATATCTGTTAGACTTTGCCATTGGTCCTGTTGGGAGAACATAAGCTCACCATGTCCCACCCACAAAAAAAAAAAAGGAATCCAGTTGCTTTGCTCCTCCAAACCCTTTTGAGACCTGCCAGCTATGAGGACCTAACTAAAAGAAGATGAGATGAGTGATTGACTGGCTGAGACCATATTTTCAGTTAACAGATCAACAGAGTTGTAAGGGCCTTGCAGGTCATCTATTCCAACCCCCTGTTCAAGCAGGAGACCCTACACCATTTCTGACAAATGGCAGTCCAATCTCTTCTTGAAAGCCTCCAGTGAGGAAGCTCCCACAACTTCTGAACGCAACTTCTGTTCCATAGGTTGATTGTTCTCACTGTCAGGAAATTCCTCCTTGTTTCTAGGTTGAATCTCTCCTTGTGTCAGCGTTCCAAATATCATCCAAAATTAAATCAGAGTTCAAGGCATAGCTTTCATCAAAGTTTCAATTTAATAAGAGAGACATGTTGGTACATCTGTGGGAAACCCGAATCTGAAAGCTTCCTGGGTTTTCCACCCAGTTGAAAGTTCATGATCTTGTCCCCACACCCACAAGTCCATCACATGGTCCAATCTTCCTCTGCCACGCTGGCATTTCCACCCATCTAGTTCCGATCAGGTGCAGAGGTGCGGAGACAAAGAATGACCTTGGGCTTCTAGAAAGGAATGTTCTATTTTGACACCTTTGTGAGTTTCCATCCATTATTCCTTGTCTGACCTTCAGGTGCTTTGGAAAATATCTTGACCCCTTCTCTCTGTGGCAGCCCCTCAAATATTGGAAGACTTCTATCCTGTCTTCCCTGGTCCTTCTCTTCACTAGACTAGCCAGGCCCAGTTCCTGCAACCACTCTTCATATGTTTTAGCCTCCAGTCCCCTAATCATCCTGGTTGCTCTTCTCTGCCCTTTTTCTAGAGTCTCAACATCTTTTTTATAGTGTGGTGACCAAAACTGGAGGCAGTACTCTAGGTGTGGTCTTACTAAGGCTTTATAGAGTGGTATTAGTACCTCCCTTGATCTTGATTGTATCCTTCTATTAATGCAACTTAGGATTGCATTGGCTTTTTTTGCTCACTGCTAGCTCCTATTTAGCTGGTTTTCCACTAACTCCAAGATCCCTCTCACTATTACTGCTATTAAGCCTGGTTTCACCCAGTCTATATGTGTTAGAAACCTTCCCCAAACATCTAGTTTCTGTCTGCATCCTCCATGCCTTTCTCTCAGCCCCAAAACAGCCCTGGGATGACAATGACCCTAGAGATGTCCTTATCCTTTGAAGGCCAAAGTGCACTTTGACCATTTTGAGAACATGCCATGCCCACTCATCTAAAATATCTTTCATAAGGATGTGATCAGTTGCAAAACATCCATATAAAGAATAGAGTGGCGATATTGCTTCCAATATTCTCCACTATTTCAACGTCATTTTTAATTATTATTTTTTTATGAGCAGGTAGTTGTCAGGCACGAAAGATGAGGTCCACCCATGAAGGTCCAATTAAACTGATTTATTGCTATTCATGCCTGTGCAAGGGAATCTTCTCAACTAACAGTTAGCACCTGCTAGAGCTGGATAAGGGTCAACAGAATTCAAGATGGTTGGACTTGTTTCACTTATTTTGAGCCGTGATGGTGCAGTGGTTAGAGTGCAGTACTGCAGGCTCCTTCTGCTGACTGCCGGCTGCCTGCAATTTGGCAGATCGAATCTCACCAGGCTCAAGGTTGACTCAGCCTTCCATCCTTCAGAGGTGGGTCAAATGAGGACCCAGATCAGTGGTGGGTTCCTACCGGTTTGGACAGGTTTGGCCAAACCGTTAGTGGTTTGGTGGTCTGGGTTGCTGGAACTGGTAGTGACCCAGGCCTGCCACGCCTCTGATCTGGTTCTCCATCTTGTTTTTCAGTTCTGCACATGAGCAGAACATTTTTTATTGTACTGCGCATGTGCTCGCAGCGTGCATCAAGCATATATATGCACCAGTGGTGGGATTCAAGTGATTTAACAACCCGTTCTCTGCCCTAATGATTTCTTCCAACAACCAGTTTGCCAAACTGCTCAGAAAGTTAACAACCGGTTCTCCCGGAGTGGTGCGAACTGGCTGAATCCCATCACTGATACACACCCATGAGTGAACTAGCAGTAGTGGCTGCTGGAACCCACCCCTAACTCAGATGGTTGGGGGCAAAAGGCTGACTCTGTAAACCACTTAGAGAGGGGTGTAAAGTACTGTGAAGCAGTTTATAAGTCTGAATGCTATTTCCATTGCTATTGCCTTTCCTTCCTTCCTTCCTTCCTTCCTCCCTCCCTCCCTCCCTCTCTCCATCCATCCATTCATCCTTCCCTCCCTTCCTTCCTTCCCAGTGATTAGAATGCTTTATTTTTGGCTAATTCTGCCCACTGCCAGGAGTTTGATTCTCACTGGCTCAAGCTTGACTCAGCCTTCCATCCTTCTGAGGTTGGTAACCCAGATTGTTGGGGACAAGATGCTGACACTGTAAACTGCTTAGGGAGGGCTGTAAAGCATTGTGAAGCGGTATATAAGTCGAAGTGCTACAGCAGTGGTAGTCAACCTGGTCCCTACTGCCCACTAGTGGGCGTTCCAGCTTTCATGGTGGGTGGTACAGGTTTTGTCCGATACTGAAGCACTTTCCTTTTTCAATTTTAATTGACTTCCCTACTTTATAAATCACCATTACTGTGGAACCGGTGGGCGGTTAGAAAATTTTACTACTAACAGAGATACAAAAGTGGGCGGTAGGTATAAAAAGGTTGATTACCCCTGTGCTACAGAATTGCTATTGCTTGTGACTATGTAAAGATTCTAGTTTGATTCCACTTTTAACTCCTCCTCCAAGTTCTGCCACTCCTTCCCCTACAGTAGGCCAGTTTCTGCAGAAAGCCCTTGGGTGAAGCCTCCCTCCACTGGTATTTTCTGAGCACCCCGTTGCTTCAAGAAAAATAATAGGCAGCATAAATACAATGCTGAAGGTTAAAACTTTGCACTGCAGCTACCCAGCTTCCCATTTAGCTGTATGTGAAGCAATTATTATTTGCTTGCACATACATGCAAATCCAAAATATGGCTAGCTCAATCCCTCTTTCCATCTGAATCCTGAAGATAAATATTTCCCAACCTTTACGGCCAGTGAACTTCAGCACCCAGAATTCCCCAGCCAACGGGGAGATTCTGGGTGTTGAAGTCCAGACGTCTTCAAATGGCCAAAGTTGGGAAACAGTGCTATAGATCAAGACAGTCTCCCTCCATTTTATACAACATGTTTGCACATATTGCTGAATCTGTGACTAGCAGTCTGTGAGGCAATTCACTAATGGAAAGAAATTACCCAAGAATTACCCAGTTCCAGTAATAATGCTTGGCTGTTTCACTTCCCCAAATTTCATATTTTCACATTTCACAATTATTATGGGTTTTTTTTTTTATTTATCTTGGGGGAACCATTGTGAAGCGATAAGAAGGTTTTAACAGGGGAGGACCTCAGTCATCCCCCTGCAAATGCTAGCCAATCTTAATTTGCAATTCCATATCTCTTACTTCCTATGTTGCTTCTCTCTGAATGGCTGGCTAGGAATGGTGGGGGTTTTGCTCAGATATTCTGCAAGTTGCATGTTGATCCAGTTTTTTAAGAAAAAACATCAATTCATTGGCTACTGATTGTCTGTGCACACGTACTCCATTAAGATCTCTGAGAGATTATATATCATAAAAAAGTGCAAGTAGAGCTGGGCGTGGAGCAGTGGTGGGTTTTCAAAAAATTTAGAACCTCATCTGTAGGTGTGGCCTGCTTTGTGGGAGTGGCTTGCTGGCCATGTGACCAGGTGGGAGTGGCTTGCCGGCCATGTGAGTGGGTGGGCATGGCCAACTTGTAAAATGTGGTGAAACTCACTCAACAACGCTCTTGCTTAGCAACCAAAATGTTGGCTCAGGAACTCTGGCATTTGAAGCATGCAAATCTTAAAGCTGTCAAGTTACAAGACCCTTGCATCTCTAACCTTTTAGAAAAAAACCCCAGGGGTGTTCAAACTTGACAACTTTAAGACTTGTGGACTTCAACTCCCAGAATTCCTCTTCCAGTCATGTTGGCTCAGGAGCTCTGGCATTGAAGTGTGCAAGTCTTAAAGCTGTCAAGTTACAAGACCCTTACACCCCTAACCCTTTAAAAAAAACAGGGGTGTTCAAATGTGACAGCTTTAAGACTTGTGGACTTCAACTCCCAGAATTCCTCCTCCAGTCATGTTGGCTCAGGAGCTCTGGCATTGAAGTGTGCAAGTCTTAAAGCTGTCAAGTTACAAGACCCTTGCACCCCTAACCCTTTAGAAAAAAAAACCCAGGGGTGTTCAAACTTGACAGCTTTAAAACTTGTGGACTTCAACTCCCAGAATTCCTCCTCTCGCCCTTCATCTTGATGATGTGCGGATGGGTGGGGGGGAGGGAGCTGGGACCGGTTCTAAACGGCACTGTTCTATTGAAGAGGTTAGAACTGGGAGGAACCCACCCTGGCGTGGAGTTAAGAATGTCATCAGTTTAGAATCATTACGTTGCCACAAATGGTCTAAGTCAAAGCCCTCATAATCCCATTGACCATTATCCAGCACCAATTTAGTACTGATCTATCTCTAACTAGATTCTTGTGTATAAAGTTAAGCAATAAATCTTCAACTGTAACTTAATGCATTCAGTTTTGGTTGCCATGATCTAAAAAGATGGTGAAACTCTAGAAAGAGTGCAGAGAAGAGCAACAAAAATGATTATGAAAACATATGAAGAACAGTTGCAGGAACTGGACATGATTAGTTTAATGAAAAGAAGGACCAGAGGAGACATGATAGAAGTGTTCCGGTATGTCGGGGGCTGCTACAAAGAAGAGGGAGTCAAGCTATTCTCCAAAGCACCAAAGGTAGAACAAGTAGCAATGGGTGGAAACTAATCAAGGAGAGAAGCAACTTAGAACTAAGGTGAAATTTCCAGACAGTTGGACAGGTGGCGCAGTGGTTAGAGTGCAGTACTGCAGGCTACTTCAGCTGACTGCTAGTTCGGCAGTTTGGCTGTTCAAATCTCACCAGCTCAGGGTTGACTCAGCCTTCCATCCTTCCGAGGTGGGTAAAATGAGAACCCGGATTGTTGTTGTGGGCAATATGCTGACTCTGTAAACCACTTAGTGAGGGCTGAAAGCCCTATGAAGCGGTATATAAGTCTAACTGCTATTGCTATTAATCAGTGGAACAGGAATTGTAAATGCTCCAACACTGGAAGTTTTTAAGAAGAGATCAGATAACCATTCTTCTGAAGCAGTGGAGGGTTTCCTGCCTAAGCAGAGAGTTGGATAGAAGACTTCCCAAGTTCCTTCCAACTCTATTATTCTATTCTATTTGATTTACTCCTGATCTTTTGGACCTGACAATAGTTGGAGACTGAGATATTTCAGAATTTCCAAAGAACGTGGCTGCTGACCCATTTTAGATCAGAATTATAATCTCAGCTCATTGGTCAAAAATGAACATCAGAACAAATATTTAAGAATATGTTCCAGATCTCTCTCTCTCTCTCTCCTCCCTTTCTTTCTCTCTCTCTCTCTCTCTCTCTCTCTCTCTCTCTCTCTCTCTCTCTTTCTCTGTCACTCTGTGTGTGTCTTTTTCTGTCTCTGTTTCTCTCTGTTTCTCTCTGTTTCTCTTTCTCTCACTCTCTCTCTTTCTCTGTCTCTGTCTCTGTGTGTGTGTGTCTTTCTCTCTGTCTCTCTTTCTGTTTCTCTCTCTCTCTTCTCTCTGTCTCTGTCCCTCTCTCTCCCTCCCTCTCTTTGTCTCTCTCTCTCTTTCTCTCTCTCTTTCTTTCCCTCTCTCTTTCTCTGTCTGTGTGTGTGTGTTTTTCTGTCTCTGTTTCTCTCTGTTTTTCTCTCTGTGCTTCTCTTTTTCTCTCTCTCTTTCTCTCTCTCTTTCTCTGTCTCTCTCTCTCTCTGTGTGTGTGTGTCTTTCTCTCTGTCTCTGTTT
The DNA here is from genome assembly GCF_009769535.1 of Thamnophis elegans. Lineage (NCBI taxonomy): Eukaryota > Metazoa > Chordata > Lepidosauria > Squamata > Natricidae > Thamnophis > Thamnophis elegans. Next base: position 43,965,927 of record NC_045552.1, on the reverse strand, counting down.
CTCTCTCTGTTTCTCTCTCTTTCTCTGTCTCTCTCTTTCTCTGTCTGTCTGTCTCTCTCTCTCTCTTTCTCTCTTTGTCTGTCTCTCTCTTTCTTTCTCTGTCTCTCTCTTTCTCTGTCTGTCTCTCTCTCTGTTTCTCTGTCTCTCTCTTTCTCTGTGTGTGTGCGTGCATGCCAATGGGTAAAAGAATTCTTCCCACCGGACCCAAAATATGCTTGAATACCTGTACAAAGACAGTAAAGAAGATGACAACTGTGGTTGCCGCAGTGAAGAGCTTCTTCCTCTGGAAATCAGGGAGCAAAACCACCAAGGAGAAGCAGATGGCCCCTCTAAGGCCACCATAGGCAATAATGAACTGGTCCTTGCGGGTAACTGCATTGATGTGCAACCGGTTGATGATGAAGGTGAGCACCAGAACACCTAAAAGAGACGAAGCAAGGCAATCGGTTTTTAAAAGGGTAGGAAAACCAAGGATCGCCCATTAAGACCATCAAACTCCTGTAAGAGTTGCCACAAACCCTGTTTCCATTAAGATATCAAGGTTCTGAGCCCAAGCAAACCAGAACTCAGAGACTCAGATCTCTCTCAAAGAACTTCTTTATTGGACACATCATATCGGCACGGTTACATGTAAAACCAACTCTGGATATTTCCCATGGTTTCTATATAGTTAATATAGCAAACGATTCCCTCCCCAGGTGTCACAGGTCACCTTGTCCAATTAGGTACATTGGCAGGCTCCTTAGGCAGTTCCACTCCTCATCCGACACCTATGGGGATGACCTTGCTTCCCATGAGATTTCACAGATTAACAGAGTTGGAAGGGACCTTGTAGGTCATCTAGTCCAACCCCACACCCAAGCAGGGGACCTTGCACCATTTCTGACAAATGGCCGTCCAACCTCTTCTTGGAAGCCTCCAGCGATGAAGCTCCCACAATTTCTGAAGGCAACTTCAGAACAGGCAACTGTGTTCCACTGGAGATAGATCGGTGTTGTGTCTGGCAGTGCATTCCATCTGCCTCCCCCTTGCTCCCCCCCATACCACGTGGCAACTGAGAACCAACAAAATGGCTTCTTCCAGGTTGAGTTTAAGGGTCTTGAAGAGTGTTGAATGATAGAAGTGCCCAGCATGCTAGGCTGGGCTTATGTGAGATTAGTTTATAGTTCAGCATGATGGGCAATCCTAGCCCTTGTGTTAGCATGTGGTGTGAATCGGGCCCTCATGTCACATAAATGATGTAATAGGAGCAGAGCAACTGATTTTTGTTGATCTGGGTTTAGGACTTGAGTTCACTGTATAAACCTCATCAGAGCTGAGCTCAGTGCATATAAGATTTTGCCTGTATTAGTTGATGGTGGTGGGAGGAGGAGAAGGAGGGGGAGGGGGAGGAGGAGGAGGAGGAGGAGGAGGAGGAGGAGGAGGAGGAGGAGGAGTGGTAGTGGTAGTGGTAGGGTAGGGGTAGGAGAAGAGGAAGAGGAAGAGGGAGAGGGAGAAGAAGAAGAAGAAGAAGAAGAAGAAGAAGAAGAAGAAGAAGAAGAAGAAGAAGAAGAAGAAGAAGAAGAAGAAGAAGAAGAAGAAGAAGAAGAAGGGAAACCAAGGAAAAATAAAGGACCATGTATGCATGTATTTGCCAATATGTATGCATGCATGTATTTTAACTTCTTCCCCATTTTTCCCAGGTCTATCCCTCTCTTGCTAAAACTATAATCTCTCAATTGCTCCATAGTCCTTCCTAGCCAGCATTGGACACCCCCCCTGCCCTCCCTCCGCTCCCCAAAAGCTGTACTTGGAGCTCTACTCAATGTTCCTGCCAATTTGTAACTTCAAACACCACAGAGGGGGGGAAATTAAATCCACGAGGAGTACCGTATTTCATTGAATTGAAACTTGATGTTAATTCAATTTAATCGCAGACCAAATTCAGTTCTTCCTCCTGGCACCACGCCTTGCCTCTCCACATCCTCTCTGCCTGCCACTTCAAAGCAAATATGGTTCTCCCCCAACCACCCATCAGAGGATAATTTGCCCATCCTTGAAGCAGATCGTTTTCCCTCCTCCTTACCCAGTGCTCTCCAAAGGAGACAGAAAATGAGGGTGAAGAAAATGTAGGGCCAATTCCACTCGTGATTGTCCCCAACAGTGGAGACACCAAGAAAGATGAAGATGAGGGTGTCACTCACACTGCTCCACATCTTCATGAAGTATTTAATCGTTGTGTGGGACTTGAGGGAGATGTTAGCTTCCACATAACGCTTCATGCCCAAGGCACAAGATATGATTCTGAGGAGAGGGGAAAGAAACAATTTAATACTTTTCCATTCAATCCTTTTCCATTCAGTTGGGGCATAGCCAACTTATCGGAGCAGGATAGGAAAATGAAAAGTTGAACCAAATAAAAATTCTCAACTTCCAAAGATAGTTGCTTCTCACCTGCAGTAATGTGAAAATACCAAAACAAGGATTGGAAGCAACTTGGGTGTTTACAATACAATACAATAGCAGAGTTGGAAGGGACCTTGGAGGTCTTCTAGTCCAACCCCATGCCTAGGCAGGAAACCCTACACCACTTCAGACAAATGGTTATCCAACATCTTCTTAAAGACTTCCAGTGTTGGGGCATTCACAACTTCTAGAGGCAAGTTATTCCACTGATTAATTGTTCTCATTGTCAGGAAATTTCTCCTCATTTCTAAGTTGCTTCTCCCCTTGATTAGTTTCCATCAATTGCTACTTGTCCTGCCCTCAGGTTCTTTGGAGAGTAAATTGACCCCCTTTTCTTTGTGGCAACCCCTGAGATATTGGAACACTGCTATCATGTCTCCCCTAGTCCTTCTTTTCATCAAATTAGACATATCCAGTTCCAGCAACCATTCTTTACATGTTTTAGCCTCCAGTCCCCTAATCATCTTGGTTGCTCTTCTCTGCACTCTTTGTAAAATCCTCCACATCTTTTTTACATCGTGGCGACCAAAACTGGATGCAGGATTCCAAGTGTGGCCTTACCAAGGCATTATAAAGTGGAATTAAGACTTCATGTGATCTCGATTCTATCCCTCTGTTTATGCAGCCTAGAACTGTGTTGGCTTGAATGTTTGAACCTTTTGTGGCTGGGAAATCTTGGGCCATGGGACAGGCATCCCAATTTTTTTTCCAACACATAAGTGTCCAAAATCTGACAAGATACCAGCAATCTCAGTTGTTTCATAAAACTCTTAAGTTAGTTTGCGGTCATTGAGTACAATCTCAATGCAAGGAGGAAAAGCTCTCTCTCTCTCTCTCTCTCTCTCTCTCTCTCTCTCTCTCTCTCTCTCTCTCTCTCTCTCTCTCTCTCTCTCAACATCTCTGTGGATGGATGGTGGTTCTATCACTTCTGTTTCTTCAAGTTTCTTCTGACATTCAGTCAGAACCTGTCTCACTGTAACTTTAATCCATTACTAGCTGATAACCTGGAGTTGCCCAGGTATTTATTTATCCTAATCCTATATTAGACAGGAAAAGCCCTGATGTTGTTGAAAATGTCTGGACCAAACATAATTTCTAATGTTGGATTTTCCTCCTTACCAGAGGGAGCCCCCTTGTGGAGGGCTGTGAAGCCACTACCATGGCAACTCCACTGCGCTGTACAGTAGAAGCCATTTTACAGCAGTACAGTAGAAGCCATTTTAAGGCACAACAGGCTGTATCTTAATAGAACACACACCCTAAGGGGCGTTAGGGGTATTTTAGCCACCCACCCCCACCCCCCACGGTATTTTATTCCAGAGAGTAAGTCATCTCTGTACCAAGTTTAGTTGAAATTGTCTGAGGCGTTCCATAGTTATGCTGGAACACACACACAGCAAGACAGACAGACAGACAAATGGATATTTCACAGATGCCATTTGGTAAGTATGGTCATCAGGGGCTGTTAGGAAGACCAGTGAAAGGAATGCAGTAGAAAGTCTAAAGCCATTGGAAAGGAACTCTTTAAAAAAATCAACAACTCTCTCTGTAGGGGGAAGAAAATTTGGGAGGAAACTATCCCTAAAATTTAAGGCAGTGGGTGAGTTCAAAACACAGCTGAATCACTGGAAACTGAAAGCAAGTTCTCACACTTCTGAGTTCTGTGTTTCTAGTTTTTTTTTAAAAAAAAACTGATGAGAACTGCATTCTATCTATTTATTATCACTTCCTAAAACTTGTTTTTGTCCCTATTTTTTTTTCCAAAATGTGTTGAGGCTCAGACCTTAATGGCTACCACGATGGTGCTGAAACTTTCAAACTAAGATTCATTCTGGTCAATACTGAATTTCGGAAGCCATTTTCAGCTTCCATTTTACTTACGCCACAATGCCAGAGAGATGGAACATTTCTGCAGTGAGATAGGATAAGTAGCTGTAGAGGAAGACGAAAAGAGGTTCAATCACCAAGATATTTTTGGTAAAGCGAGTGGTGAAGGCTGCAGTCACAGCGTAGAGAAGGCCTACCAAAAGCCCACCGATGCCAACTACAAAAAACTTCCCAATGCCCACAAACACATCTACAGTTCTGATGGTTGGCATTTCACAGAAGGAGCGGAACAGCCTGTAAAGCACCTGAAACGAAAACGGAAGTGATGCTGTTTTTCCCAAGAAAAATAAAATGCCAGAATATCCCTTCCAGATTTCTCCAAAGTTATCTTCCTTGGAGAAATGGGCTCTTGTTTTCTACCTTATTTTTAGGATATATGAAAAGACCTTTTAAGTTTTTTCTAGCCTAGGGGTTTTTTGTTTTGTTTTGTTTGTTTTTGCATAATTTATTGTTGCAAAGTAGTGGAAGTATGCTTGCCATTCTTTTTATTATATATTTCTAAATCTTTATGGAGGCCCACACCTTCCAATCAGAGAAAGTCCCATGAAAAAAATCCTGGGATCTAATGCCAGTCTGAGAAGCCAAAGAGATGTGAAGGAGAAGAAGAAATAGGTCAGATAAATATCCATTTCTAAATAAATATCCACTCCTAAATAAATATCCACTTCTCTTCCTGTAAAGCAGGGTTTCTGAAACTGGGCGTGTTTGTTCTGAATTAGGCTTCCCAAGAGCATGAAGCAAACTCCTTGTCCCGACAAAAACCCCTTTTATTAATTTGCTGTGAATTCTGCTCATTCACATCCAGCAAAGTCTTTCAAGGGAGGATTTAGGGTCACAGACCTTATCTGGCTTGGAGAGCTGCCAGGCCAATATCTGCAAAACTTGGCAAGGAGTCTCGGAGAGTCACGAACCAATGAAGTGAACTAATTGTCTCCTGCAAACTCCACTCCCCTTTCACTCTTCTTTGATTTCCTCTGAGAGGGGCCATTCATCGTCCACCTGTGGCCTTACTCTCAAGTCGACCCCTGTTCTTTAGCTGTTCCCTTCGTCTGGCAACTCTGCGCATGCGCACACTGGGAACAGGCTCCAGCTGTTCATCTGCCTCACTGATGTCTAACTTGGAAGGTAGCTGATAACTGGCATACACGTCTGGCCCAGGGGTGGGTTTCACAGTTGCTTGTTAATTTTTCAGTGCATGTGCATAACATTATAAAACGAGTAAAAAATATGCTAGCAATGGCATGGGTGACCTGGGAACCGGTTCGGGGGCGTGGCCAGCCAGCCGTCCTTATCAGTTCGGCAACCCAGTCCTAATGTCCACTACCAGTTTGCCCAAACCGGTGTGAACCTGTAGCAAACCACCTCTGCTCTGGCCCCCTCTCTGCCTCCAACACTGAGCCCTCTTCAGAGCCTTCCCCAGACTCCAGGACTGGCCCATCTTCCTCCCCAACCTCCTCACTGTCCGAATCTGCTGCCAGCTCCCCTTGCCACTGGCAGGACGCAACAACCTTCAAGACACCTGGACTTCAACACCAAGACTTCCTCCAGCCAGCATGCAAAAGGCTGATTTAAGGAAAAGATCATCTTATGTTGAAGCCTTTGAGATAAATACTTTGACATGCACTTGAACCCTAATAGTTCAATACTTACAACACTCACAGCATCGTTGAGCAGAGATTCCCCAAATACCAAAATGTGAAGCTTTTGATTGACATGGATCTCCTCAAAGACTGAAAGAACAGCAACTGGATCAACAGCAGCAATCAAGCTACTGAATAAGAGGTTATGAAGCAAGGAGATATCCCCCAGCTGGAAGGCATCTGCTTGACATATCAGGTAAAGAGAAAATCCGATGCCAAAGACGTTCCAGATTGTGCCCACCACGGCATACAAGAGGATGGTTCCAATGTTCCCAAAAAAAGGGCGGCTTGGCATGAAATAGCCTGCATCCAGGACAATGGGGGGCAGGAGATAGAAGAAGAAGATATCACTGTCCATAACGGGAGGTGACTTGTCATTCAAGCCAAAGATTATGCCTCCCATGATAAGGCCAACCACGATCAGTAGGCAGCTTTCAGGGACAACGGATGGTAGCTTTTCAAACAAATGGAAACCTGACAAAGATAAGAGGACATTATTGAGAAAAACCCAAGACTCCCAACATAATTTAGTTTCATTGTTTGACGGATACTTGAACCGGCTGCATTCCAACTGTAGTGTGAGTGGAAGGCTAAGGTAAAGGTGAAGATTCCCCTTGCACATATGTGCTAGTCGTTCCCGATACTAGGGGGTGGTGCTCATCTCTGTTTCAAAGCCAAAGAGCCAGCACTGTCCAAAGATGTCTCCATGGTCATGTGGCCGGCATGACTAAATGCCAAAGGCGCTGTGACCTTCCCACCAAGGATGGTCCCTATTTTTCTACTTGCATTTTTACCTGGTTTCGAACTGCTAGTTTGGCAGAAGCTGGGACAAGTAACAGGAGCTCACTCCATTACGCGGTGCTAGGGATTTGAACCACCAAACTGCCAACCTTCCGATTGACAAGGTCAGCATCTTAGCCATTGAGCCAAGGCTAGGGAATCCTAAATTTGATTTTTTTTTTCTCAAGTTATGTGTGAATTCATTCAGAGGACCCAGCTGGAGAAAGCTGGTTTTAAAACACAGTGGTCATTCAAAAGCATTTGGGGCTCTTTTCTAAGAAAAGCCAAATTCACTAGGTCAGTCTTAAAATTTTGAAATTAGCTAAGTGAGAAACAATTTGGAAGCTTAGAAATCAAAGTTGCATAATTCTGTGCAATTCTGTACATTTCCCTAATCTTACGCAAATCACAGGATTTCTAGAAAATATTTTTAACGTAACAAATGTTTTTGTTTCTAGCCAAAAAATTTTTAACACATTAACAGAGTTGGAAAGTATCTTGTAGGTCATCCAGTCCAACCCCTCGCCCAAGCAGACCCTACACCATTTCTGACAGATGTCACTCTAGTCTCTTCTTGAAAGCTTCCAGTGATGAAACTCCTGCAAGCCGTTCCATTGGTTGACTGCTCTCATTGTCAGAAAAGCTATCCTTATTTCCAGATTGAATCTCTCCTTGTTCAGTTTCCATCCATTGTTCCTTGTCTGGCCTTTGGGTGCCTTGGAAAAAGGTTGACCCCCTCCTCTCTGTGGCAGCCCCTCAAATATTGGAAGGCTGCTATCATGTCTCCCTTAGTCCTTCTCTTCACTAGACTAGCCATGCCCAGTTCCTGCAACCGTTCAGTGTATGTTTTTGTCTCCAGTCCCCTAATCATCCTGGTGGTTTTTCTCTGTCCTCTTTCTAGAGTCTCAACATCTTTTTATAGTGGGGTGACCAAAACCAGTAGCCTCCCACTGTCCAGTGCGATCCCACAGAGTTGGCCTCCTCAGGGTGCCAGACAGTGTCGGCTAGCGACCCCCAGGGGGAGACCCTTCCCTGTGGGAGCGCCTTCCCTCTGGAATGAGCTGCCCCCGGAGCTTCGCATAATCCCCGACCTCTGGGCCTTCCGACGCACCCTAAAAAGTTGGCTTTTCCAGCAAGCCGGTCTTCTGATTGATAAGTTTTGCATCTGATTAGCATCTGGCCTGATTAGAATAAAATACAGGATTAATTTAGTTGTTAATTTTAATTTAATTTTTAAAATTTTATTGTAAATATCAATTGGGGGTTTTTTGGGATACTTTATTTAATGTCCCTTTTAATTTTTGTAACATGTGTTTTCTTTTATGTTGTACGCCGCCCTGAGTCCTTGGGAGACGGGCGGCATATAAATCCAATAAACCTCAACCTCAATACTCTAGGGGTGGTCTTACTAAGGCTTTATTTTGAAAATCCACTGTCACAAATATTACTAAGTTCTTTAAAAAATGTAATACATAACCAACAAATGGAGAACAATAATATTTATTTTACATTCACCTGTAGAATCTTGATGTAAGACAAAGTTCCTGAATTTTCAGCAGTCGTAAAAACGGTATAATATATCTGTGCAAACCGTTGTACCCAAATAATGCAATACAACTCAAAGAATTGTTGCAAAGATATAGAGTTATATACTTTCCTATATATGTGCATAAATGTTTGTTAAATATGGTGCTTTTTGCGGACATTGACTGCAGAAGCTCTCTACGTGATAATATCTTTCCTGGAACACACAATGTGATACTCCAGAAGAAGGCAGCATCAGTGAAAATTTCTCACAAATGTTACAACAACTGTAAATTTTAGTCTCACAAATTTCACAAACTGTACATCAGCTCTTTAAGCTACACCAATATTTTTTCTTCAGTCCTCAAAAATAATTTTCTAAGCTTATTAATATACATAATGAATAATACCGAAATAAATACAGGTGGGTCCTCAGCATATGACCACAGTTGAATCCAAATTTTCATTACTGAGCAAGGCAGTCATTAAATGAGTTTTGTCCCATTTTATGACTTTTTTGCCCTAGTTGTTACTGTCCTGTCCTGTAGTTGGACTGCCTCCCAAAAATCTCTGTTTAGAAATCACTCTTTGCATTTCAGAAACATACCTATTTTGGCCAAGGAAGCCAACAAGATCCACAACGTAATCTCAAAGGGAACCTGGACATGCTGATAATCGAAGAAGCCTGCAGCATCTTTGGATTCATTTGTCCAATTGGTCTCCCAGTTTGTTTCACCCAGAGACTCCAGAACTGTAGTGTTCTGGAAACTGGCAGTCCTTGGCATTGAGGAGAAGAAGAAGAAAGACCCTAGAAGACAGAATCTGGGAGCAACCATCTCACTTAGGATGAATCCCATCTCCTTCCACCTGCCGTCGTTCCGTCTGCCTAGGGAAAATCAACGCTGGCAGATTATCTTCTCACCAAGCATGGATGTCCCTGCTTGCATGTTTCCCTTTAGGCTGTTCCAAGTTGACTATATCCTCTACTGTCCTCTGAATTACATAAATGGAGCTGCAGTACTGGACAGGGCGAAACAGAGAGTTGCCTCAAGGCCAGAAACACGCAACTCCCAATTAAAATAAGATTTACACGATGCAGCCTATGGTTAATTAAACAGAATTGGGAGTGACTCTGTTCAAAGGAGATTTCAGTTGTAGGAAACTGGAACTGCAGTCCTCAAGTGAGATAAATACGAGATTTATTCAGAAAAGGCCCAACATGAGGATGTCACTCTTGGCTCTCGCAGAATTAGGACTGACGGGTTTGCAGATCTGAATGTTACAGACTTTGGTAATGAAAATCCTAGAGGAGAAAGCTGAAATTTTGAGGGGCTGCCACAGAGAGGAGGGAGGTCAAGCTGTTTTCCAAAGTATCTGAAGGCCAGACAAGGAACAATGGACGGAAACTGACCAAGGAGAGATTCAACCTGGAAATAAGGAAAAATTTTCTGACAGTGAGAACAATCAACCCATGGAACAGAAGTTGCCTTCGGAAGTTATGGGAGCTTCATCACTGGAAGATTTCAAGGAGACATTGGACTGCCATCTGTCAAAAATAGTGTAGGGTTTCCTGCTTGGGCAGGGGGTTGGATTAGATGACCTACAAGGTCCCTTCCAACTCTGTTAATCTGTTAAAAAAAAACTAGGCTTACTAATTGAACTCATCAGAACATCAACCAGGATCAAAGTCCTAAAACATGGGCAAAGTTCATGTCAATAAGTCCATAAATAAACCAGCTCCATTTTGGCTTCATCCATATTGGGTAAACTGGTTGTCTGAAGAAGTTTTGCTTCTTTCTGAAGAATTTCTGAAGATGTTCAGTTATATAGAGCATTGCTTGTGGTCTCTAATGTCTAAATCGTTAAGTGGGGCAGAAATACCTCTCAGTAGTGAATGAATTCTCCTCAAAGTCCTACCTCACGTCCTCCAACTAAGTTCCAATCATTTCAATTCTCCATTCCATGTTCAAACTCTTGTTTAGGGAATGTCATATTTGCTGGTCAGATTCAAGAGTCCCACCTCTAGCTGATGCGTTAATATTCACTTCTAGAGATTGATTTATTTCCCCCCTATCCATAAGAGAGGAAGAACAAACCTCTATCTATGCCATCATATCTGTATGGCCAGAATGTTGTATTATAGACCTCCTTCCTTCTATCCTTCCTTCCTTCCCTCCATCCTTCCTGCCTTTCTTCCCTTCCTTTCCCCAACCCTTCCTTGCTCTCCTTCTTTCCTTCACTCCTTCCTTCCCTTCCTTTCCCAACTCCGTCCTTCATTCCTTTCTTTTCCTTCCTTCCTTCTTTCCTTTTTTCCTTCTTTTCTTCCTCCCTTCCTGAAAAATCAAAGATATAAGTACAGATTAGGTGAGAGAAACAGTAACTGTGAGAGGGACCTTGGAGGCCTAGTAGATGACCACTTGAATGTGAGCCAACAGTGGGCATCAGCAGCCTAAAAAGCTAATGCAATCCTGGGTTGTATAAACAGAGGCATAGCATCAAGATCATGTGAAGTATTAGTGCCACTTTATAAATATGTTGTTTGTAAAACCCCAGGAAGATCACAGCTGGACTACTGCAACCAATTTTGCTCACCATACTACAAAGAAGATGTTGAGACCTTGGAAAAAGTTCAGAGAAGAGCAACTAAGACGATCAAAGGCCTGGAAACAAAATCATATGGAGAACGGCTGCAGGATTTGGGTTTGACTGGTCTAAAGAAAAGAAGAATTAGGGGTGACATGACAGCAGTATTCCAATATTTGAAGGGCTGCCACAAAGAAGAAGGGATCAAATTATTCTCCAAAGCACCAGAGGGTAGAACAAGAAACAATGGATGGAAACTAAGCAAAGAGAGAAGGAACCTGGAATTAAGGAGAAACTTCCTAACAGTGGGGATAATTAACCAATGGAACAGCTTGCCTCCAGAGTCCAGACGTTGTGGGTGCTCCATCACTGGAAGTTTTTAAGAAGAGTCTGAATAGCCAGTTTTCTGAGATAATATAGAATCTACTGCTTGAGCAGGGGGCTGGCGAGAAGACCTCCAAGGAGGTGGTGACCCTTTGAGAGCTGTATGCAATCAAATTTCATTTTAATGTATGGCAATTAGTATACATTTAAAGTGGCAATAAAATTATTCTACGTTCTTTCCAGCTCTGCTCTGATTCTGATTCATTGATTGATCCTGTCCATCCATCCTTTTTTCCTTCTCTCTCTCTCTCTTTCTCTTTCTTTCCTTTATTCCTCTCTTTCTTTTTTCCTTCCTTTCTCATTTCTCTTTCTGTTTTTTCCTTCCTTCCTTCTTTCTTTCTTTTTCTTTCTTTCTTTCCCCCTTCTTTCCTTCTTTCTCTTTCTTTCCTTTCTTTCTTTCTTTCTTCCTTCTCTTTCTTTTTCTTTCTTTCTTTTTCTCTTTCTTTCTTACCTTCACTCTTTTACTATCAATAACACAGCACATCTGGTGAGAGGCCACTTTCTCAAGCACAGCAGTGTTATAGGGAGATTCCAGATTAGGGTCTTTTTGAAAAACAGATGAAGGAAGTAAAACCAGCCAGAGCCTTGACCATTAGCGTAATGCAGAGAGGTGGGATAAAAAAATGTGCATACAGAGAGGGCTCCTGCAAGAGATTCCAGGCCTCTCACCCTATCGGCTTCCTCACTACAAAATGCTTTTTGTTAAACAAAGGCATTTCAGATGAACATAACTGTTGCTGACATCCCAGAATCAATCTTTATCTCCTCCAGCGATGCATTTTCATCCGGATCCTTGTTAAATCAATGACATGACGTGCATGTCACAAGAGAGGGAGAAAGACACGACGAGAAAGGTTGTGTTATGTTTTTTTTTAAAAAAAAAAAATGCAATCGATAAATAATGTAATCAAAAAAATAATGCAATCATTCGCTCTACGAGAGTTGGCCAAAAGCATAGAACAGAAATGCTGTAAACAAACAAGGAATGCTGTAAACAGCAGCCTGACATAAATTATCATTTAAAAAACACCACTTTTCTTCTGAGCAGCTTACATTTGCCTATTGACCAGGATAGGGAAAGGGAAATCACCCTCACAAAAGCTTCTGAAGACATTGACAGGTTAATATAAACCTGTAAGAATAATATAAGTAATAATGAACCATGCTTATATAATTTTTTTCTTCCTGCATTTTCAGGCAAATTTTCTCAAGGCGCCCTCCAGATTGCAAATCCCAAACTTTCAGGAGAAATATGGTGAGCTGAAGAAAACTTGGTGAAAGCAAAGCCAATGACTGTGGTGAAGAGCAAGGAACTGGTGAGTACACTGCTTCCTCAGAACCTCTCCACTTAAGGAGAGGATAGGAGATTGCCCACATGCGCTCCAGACAGCTGCTCCTCACAAAGCAACTGCAAGACTGCAGTTTTCTTTTCTTTCTCTTTTGATTTTTTTTAAAAAAAAATTGATTTTCTATTAATGACATTTGTTAGTGCTTAATAAACATTGTGTTGTCTGGGTATTTAGTTTGCTTATCAATATAGATCACATTCTTAATTTCCACCCCTTTTTTTCCAATCACTGATAAAATAGATCCCATGTTTGACAATATTCTGTGTCTTCTTTCTGCTTAATTTTCTTTTTTTTAATTTTTTTATTTTTAACATAAAAAAAATCTCATCCATTACATACAGCATGTTGTTTGGTTGCAAGCCTTTGTGCATCCATATTTTCAATTACGTATACAATCACAAAATTTCCGTCTGATATAACTAGGTACCTCACTTTCATTGTACATCATATATTCAATTACGGTTAATATTTCTTTCTTTTCAGCGAACCTAATTTCCTTGCATTTTTTATTTAATAAGAATATACCTTTATGTAATCACTTATCTCATTCTGATTATTTTTACAGTGTAAAAGAATTTACCAACTGTTTATGTTTATATATCGCTACTTTCAATTATGCATAATCCTGCCAATCATCCTTTCTGCTTAATTTTCAATGTCAGTCTATCCATTTCTGCACAGTTCTTTAAAGGACACTAAATTCACAAATCTCATTTTCTAATCACTTTCACAAATTGCCTATTCATAATCTCAAAGTTATACAATACAATACAATAGCAGAGTTGGAAGGGACCTTAGAAGTCTTCTAGTCCAGGCAGGAAACCCTATACCATTTCAGACAAATGGCTATCCAACAGCTTCTTAAAGACTTCCAGTGTTGGGGCATTCCCAACTTCTGGAGGCAACTTCTGTTCCACTGATTAATTGTTCTAAGTGTCAGGAAATTTCTCCTCAGTTCTAAATTGCTTCTCTCCTTGATTAGTTTCCACCCATTGCTTCTTGTCCTGCCCTCAGGTGCCTTGGAGAATAGTTTGACTCCCTCTTCTTTGTGGCAACCCCTGAGATATTGGAACACTGCTATCATGTCTCCCCTAGTCCTTCTTTCTATTAAGCTAGACATACACAGTTCCAGCAACCTTTCTTCATATGTTTTAGTCTCTAGTCCCCTAATCCTCTTTGTTGCTCTTCTTGAGTTGTACCGAAGGATGTTGAAAATTATTTATCGGATTTGTTTATGTTCAACTCAGGAGTTTTGTGACTTGCGTGCTTAGGATACTGGGCAAGAGGTCAGCAAGTCTGCGTTTGAGACCCGAGTGTTGCTCTAGGGTGGGATTGAGCTCCTGTCCTTTGCTCTAGCTCCTGCAAGGGACATGAATGGAGCCCTTCTTGATATATTCTTCATTTTTTTATTAAATTGTTTTTCTTTTTTCATTCTCTCTTTTTCTCTGCTTGTATTTAAAAGTCTTAATAAAAATTAAAAGCCTTAATAAAAATTATCTTTAAAACAAAGGATTGCAAATCCCGATAGCGTTGCAAATGATAAGGGTGATGGGGACTTATTCCATATTTGTTAAGCCTGTTTTATTCACTGATTTTTCCTTTATTAACGTGTATAAATCCACATGCATCCACGTATATACGCCAAACATACCAAGTAATAATATGATTTTAATATCACCCAATTTAGCTCAAGACCAGATTTTTATTTCAAAACAAATATCTTCATGCATGTTCTTCCTTCATTTTTTTCATTTCATTTCCAAAGTTACATTTAACTTTGAAGAAAGTCAAATAATCATAATGCTTGTAATATTAATATCGAAAATTGTAAAAGGAATATCCATTTCCCCTGCTTACCTATACTCAATACTCTAAGGCACCGAAATATGAAGAATCATAAGTATATTATCTAAAAATCATGGTGTTTAAATAACATATTGTATTAAAGCTGAGAAGATGGAGCAATAGCTAGTTCCATATTGACACTTTAAGGATTGATTTTTAGTTTCTTCAAATGCCACTGATTTAATCACTATAGGTAAAGGTAAATGTTCCCCTCGCACATATGTGCCAATCATTCACGACTCTAGGGGGTGGTGCTCATCTTTGTTTCAAAGCTGAAGAGCCAGCACTGTCAGAAGACGTCTCCATGATCATGTGGCCAGCTTGACTAAACACCGAAGGTGTACGGAACGCTGTTACCTTCCCACCAAATGTGGTTCCTATATTTCTACTTGCATTTTTATATGCTTTCGAAGTGCTAGGTTGGCAGAAGGGATTCGAACCACCAAACTGCCGACCTTTCTGCTCAACCAGCTCATCATCTTAGCCATTGAGCCATCGTGTCCCTTACTGAATATTATATAGGCTATATCGTATGAGAGCCAGCTTGGTCTAGCAATTAAACAACCAGGCTGGAACTCAGGAGCCCATGAGTTTTAGTCCCACCTTATGCATGATTTGGGCGAATCACCAGAAGATGGTGAATTCTAGTCCCGCTTTAGCAGAGGTGAGTTCCTACCAGTTCGCCCCTATTCTGTAGAACCCGTTCATCAAATCTACCGAACCGGTTAGAAGAGGTTCCACCAGTGGACCCGAAAAGCAGGCCACACCTACAGAAGAGGTTCCAAAATGTTTTGAAACCCACCACTGGTCCTTGGATATGATTATTCTACACTATCACGCTCATATTTATAAAACTCAGTGCCTCTGTGAAAGGTAAGGATGACTACTGCGTTTGTGGTGCAATCAGAACATTGCGTGTGTTGAAGTTGTTTTAACGCAAACCAAAGATGCCTTTTAAAAAACAAGTTTACATTATATTCTTATGCATGCCAGTGCTGTGTGTGAGCTAATTTAAGGAGGTTCTGACAAGTGTTGTCGACATCTTCATATCCAGTCACACGGGTGGCAAGCCACTCCCATCCAGTCACATGGGTGGCAAGCCACTCCCACAAAGGAGGCCACACCCACAGAGTAGGTTCGAACAATTTTTGAAACCCACCACTGCGCCTTAGGCATGATTTGAGCCAGTCGCCAGGGGATGGTGAATTCTAGTCCTGCCTTAGGCATGAAACTGATTGTCTGCCATTTTGCCAGTCACTTTCTCTCCACCCAACCCACCTCATAGGGTTGTTGTTGTTGTTGTGTAGAAAACAGGACGAAGAAAGAGTATTCAGTATATTTACAGTTATTTTTAAAAATAATAAAGTGGGATAAAATAAAAATAAATATTTTTAGTACACTTCACCATATCTTCTACTTGTTATAGTTCAAATAAATAAATACAGAAAAGCAGGGGTGTTGAAAAAAAGGGGGAGTCTGAGGATTATATCCCAAAACTAGGGATGCATACTGGATTTGGGGAAAATAAGAAAGAGAAGGCTATTATAAAGAATAACCCAAATGCCATTCTCTTTCCCTTAAAGAGGTTTTCTCTTCATTTACTCACTGGTGCCATAACTGAACTATGGACATGTTCAGTCCCTTAAATTCCAAGCTCCCATCTCCCCCAGTCAGCCCAACTGGTCACCAGTTCCCTTGATCCCACAGACCTTGTGAGACCCTAAGCAAGGCTGCCTCGTTATCGCCCAACGTTTTATGCACCCTCCACAAAATGCAAACACGCTATACCGCTCGATGTAATCTTAACCAGATTGCTGTTTGTCAGCCTTGTTTACCAACACGCATGTGCTCAATCGGTCTGTTTAACATAAATATGATTATGTATGCAAATCAGCACTTGGCTTCCATCTGGCTGGTTCCTGAGAAGGCGTTTTAGAAAGCGAGCTGCGGCGGGGGTCAGAAAACTCACCCTGACATCCATTTCCAAGGCACTGTGGAGTGAATTTGTAGCTGCGTGTGACATGACCGTCCATTTTCCAAGGGGGTTATTTATCTAAACAATTATTTTCTCATATGGCCGGGGAGATCAGGGGAAGTATGAGTGCCGCTTTACAAAACCCTAGTAAGGCCACACCTGGAATATTGCAACCAATTTTGGTCATCATACTACAAAGAAGATGTTGAGGCATTGGAAAAAGTTCAGAGAAGAGCAACTAAGACGATCAAAGGCCTGGAGACTAAACCATATGAAGAATGGCTGCAGATTTTGGGTCTGGCTAATCTAAAGAGAAGAAGAAT
The DNA here is from genome assembly GCF_009769535.1 of Thamnophis elegans. NCBI lineage: Eukaryota > Metazoa > Chordata > Lepidosauria > Squamata > Natricidae > Thamnophis > Thamnophis elegans. Next base: position 43,949,192 of record NC_045552.1, on the reverse strand, counting down.
GAGGGGCTGGCCTGATAGCAGTATTCCAGTATTTGAAGAGCTGCCACAAAGAAAAGGGGGTCAAATTGTTCTCCAAAGCACCGGAGGGACAAGAAACAATGGATGGAAATTAATCAAAGAGAGAAGCAACCTGGAATTAAGGAGAAAGTTCCTAACAGTGAGGACAGTAGGACAGCTTGTCTACAGATGTTGTGGATGCTTCATCACTGGAGGTCTAGACCCATGATTGCTAACCTATGGCATGGGTACCACAGTTGGCACATCAGTGGTGGGTTTCAAAAATTGTTCGAACCTACTCTGTGGGTGTGGCCTCCTTTGTGGGAGTGGCTTGCCACCCATGTGACTGGATGGGAGTGGCTTGCCACCCATGTGACTGGATATGACGATGCCGACGACACTTGTCAGAACCACCTTAAATAACCTCACACACAGGACTGGCATGCATAAGAATATGATATAAACTTGTTTTTTAAAAGGCATCTTTAGTTTGCGTTAAAACAACTTCAACACACACAATGTTCTGATTGCACCACAAATGCAGTAGTCATCCTTACTTTTCACAGAGGCACTGAGTTTTATAAATATGAGCATGATAGTGTAGAATAATCATATCCAAGGACCAGTGGTGGGTTTCAAAAAATTTTGGAACCTCTTCTGTAGGTGTGGCCTGCTTTCCGGATCCACTGGTGGAACCTCTTCTAACCGCTTTGGTAGATTTGACGAACCGGTTCTACCAAATAGGTGCGAACTGGTAGGAACCCACCTCTGTGGCACATGGAGCTCTATTTACCAGCACATGAGCCATCGGCTCCGGTGCTCACTTGCTGATTTTCAGCCTTTCGGAGGGCCAGGTGAGGCCATTCTTCACTGTCCCCAGGCTTCAGGAAAGCCAACGGAGCCTGGGGAGGGTGAAAAACGGGCCCAATGGGCCAACCTGAAATCCAGAAACAATCCGTTTTCATCTTCCGGGGAGCCTCCAGGGGTCCGGGGTGGTGGTGGCATTTTCACTATTCTACTCATGGGTATAAAATAACAGCAGAAGTTAGAAATCTAGATATGTAAACAAAGATGAAGTAATTTGTGCAATTGAATAATGAACATTGAATAATTAAGATCAGTAAAACATATGATTCTTTGGAAATGAATGGTTATAAATGTGATGTTTATAATGCTTGATGTTATTAATGGATACTTATAGATAAAATTGAACAGAGGGCTTAATCAAATAACACAACATTTTCAACAAGGTTCAGTGAAGATGAAGATGTACAGGTATTGAAAATAATAGTTGCAACTATTGTGTGCATAAGATTTACTATCTGTATTCAATAGAGATTGTATCCAGACGGTATACTGTTATCGTGAATATAGACATTTTATAGATAACCAAGAAAATTGTACAATAAAAATATATCAAAAAAGAAAAGAAAAGATTGGACAGACAGTTGTGTTGGGTGGGCAGAGGGTTGGAGAAGAAGACCTCCAAGGTCCTTAGATTCTATGAAAACATCCAACAAAGGGGATTTTTGTGAGTCTGCATTTCTGTGCTGCCCTCTCGTGTTCACAGCTATCCATGCAACACTAACAAGCTCTTCACAACAGCACGCAAGGATCAAAATAATAGGAGTGTGGCAAATCTGTTTGGAAAAGCAGATTAGCCTCTGAACCCACCCCAGACGAGAAATCCCAGAGAAAGGATTTCAGGCCAGCAGGGAAAGATAATATTCAACTTTTTCTCAACTGAATCCCTTTCAGCTCTTGGTGGGACCCGATTGCTGGAAACAGCAGCTACTAGGAGAGAAAGGCAGGGTGTGGGGGGGGGGGAGGACACACAAAAGCCAACACAAAATGAATGAGTTCACTCCACACACATGGATAGTGGGTGGGATATTTAGTTATCTTTTTGGAGTAGATTAAGCTTTTTCTCTTTTGAAAAGGTTGAGTGATCCCCTCTAGAATTCTCGCTACATTTGTTGGTGGGTTTCCAGCCTCCTGCGAAACGATGGGAAAATACGTTGGGTGATTTTCCAAAAAACTCGTGGCTGAAATTGGGAGACATTCCACGCAGGTCACCAAAAGGGGATTGACCCTTTCTAGACAATTCTGCTTGCCCAACCGAGGTGTTTACCATGTTCAGAAGAACTGGGATATGATCAGTGAAGTAAAGAGAAGGACAGGGAAAGCTCGAACAGAATTCTTCAAAATGGAGAAGGTCTTCTGCAGTCCCGACATAAGCCTAAGGCTGAAAATCAGGCTTGTCAGATGTTACCTCTTTTCTATCCTGCTCTACAGAGTGGAGAGTTGGTCTCTGACAGAAAACCACTTGAAGACACTAGAAGCATTTGAAATGTGGATTTACAGGCAGCTATTATGTATAAGTTGGGCTGACAAAATCGGAAAGGAGGAGGTGATAAGCCACCTGGGAAAGCAAAGGGAGATCATCAAAGCCATTAAAAAGCAAAAGTTAGAATCTTTTGGACACGTGACGCAACACCCTTAATCCTCCAGGGAAAGATTGAATGCAAACTAGATGCAGGCAGAAGAAGAACATCATGGCTTCAAAATCTAAGGGACTTTGGACAAAACTGAGCAACACTTTTTTGTGTGGCTGATGATAAAAATAGGATTGCCAACATGATCACCAATGTTAGGAGGAGGAGGAGGAGGAGGGGGAGGAGGAGGGGGAGGAGGAGGAGGAGGAAACCAAAGCAATAATGGAGATGTTGATACCAAAAATATGGAATTCTCTCTTTCATTAGAAAAGACCAGTTGCCTTCAGAGCCTCTTTTAGTACAAAAGAAATGGATCTCAGAATCAGATCGCTGCTCTTTTTTAGCCCTGGCAAAGTGTATTCTACTGCACTGAAGGGAGTTGAAAGTCCATGCTTTTTCTTTCTTTTCCTCCTCTTCTTTCTCCTGTTTTTCTCTTCCCTTTTTCCTTCCCTATTTCTCCTGTTGCTTTGCATTTTCTTTGTATGCTACATTATAAACTCATACAAATTGTTATGCCTGAAAACCTTTCCCTTCTCATCTAAGAAGCTTCTTCAGTTCAGGATGAGAAGCGTAACATTTTCAAAGAGAAGGGCTAACAGGCGACCAAGACAATGGAGATGTTGATACCAAAAATATGGAATTTTCTCTTTCATTAGAAAAGATCAGTTACCTCCAGAGCCTGTTTTAGTATGAAAGAAATGGATCTCGGAACCAGATAGCTGCTTTTTTGGCACTTGCAAAGTGTTACTGATTTAATATAATTACAATAATTATTATTTTCTTTTGACAGGCGGACAAAAAATGCATGTGAAATGGGGAAGGGGGACTATAACACCAGAAGAAAGCCAATTCGGCGTGGTGGGAAGGACTAAGCTAGAAACTGGGAGACCATAAGTTTTAGTCTTGTCTTAAGCATGAAGCCAGCTGGGTAACGTTGGGCCAGTCCCCCCCCCCCGCCTCTCAGCCCTAAGAAAAAGACAATGGCAAATCACTTCCAAAATTTTGCCAAGTAAACCGTAGGGACTTGTCCATATGGTTACCAGGAGTCAGGATTGACTCAAAGGCAGACAGATTTTTTTAAAAAACAGACTGTAATGGGGGGGGCAGATCTGCCTCCCATCCTAGAGTGAATGGTGTGCGTGGCCTACTGCCACATACCTCCCAACGGCCAGTAAGATCCCACAGATTGGGCCGCCTTCAGATGCTGTCAGCCAGACAGTGTCGGCTGGCGGGCCCCCGAAGGAGAGCCTTCTCTATGGCTGCTCCAACCCTTTGGAATCAGCTACTCCCAGAGATCCGGACCTTACCCACTCTCATGGCCTTCAGGAAAGCTGTTAAAACCTGGCTGTTCCGGCGGGCCTGGGGCTGTTGCCCTTATTGTCAAGGTCCAGCCCCGGTTAGAACGAATGCGTGTTTTGTGAATTTTAAACTATCCTTTTCTTATTTTCCTTTTCTTTCTTTTCTTTCTTCTTTTGTAAGCCACCTGGAGTCCTTCAGGATTGGGCGGCATATAAATTTAATAAATAATAATAATAAAGCTCTTTCTCAAGGAAGAATCACCTTTTTACAGGTCTGTTCCAAGCTGCAAATATCTTTCTTTTAAATATGTAGGGGAAACACTAAGGTGTTTCTTTTTTTAAAAAAAAAAAAGCCACTCCGTTTTTCACGTGAACTAACTTTTTCACTCTGCTTATTTAATTTTTTATTCTATTCTGTCTTGGGAAGTGGGATGATTGATTCTTGGTCATTGCCAGGACAAGTCCCTGCAGTTGATTCTTGGTAAGGTTTTTGAAAGAAATTTGGCCTTTCCTTCTCCCTCGGGCTCAGTGACTTACCTGGCTGGTTCTGTGCCTAAGGCAGGACTAGAACTCGGCGTCTCCTGATTTCTAGCCTGGTGACTTGAACCACAACACCGAACTGTCTCAAGCTGCATTTATTATTGTGTAAACACCCCCCCCCCGCAGAGAAATACATGGGTTAGAAACGCTTGAAATGAATGCAACATCTGTTCTGAATAATCTGCATTGTTTATTCATTATGTTTGGTTAACGGTTTTTTTTTTTTGCAAGCCACTTTGAATTTATAGTGTGAAAGAAAATGAATAACGTGTTATGAATATAAGGTAGTGCCAGAGAGGCTCAGATGCTCCATAGAAAATCACAGGGAAGAGCTCTTCTTTGTATAAATTATGCGAGAGAAACAGGAAGAGAAACAGAGAGACAGAGGGAGACACACACACAGAGAGAGACAGAGACAGAGACAGAGATAGAGACAGAGACAGAGAGAAAGAGAAGGAGAAAGAGAGAGAGAGAGAGAGAAGGAGAGAGAGAGAAAAAGAGAAAGGCAGAGCGAGAGGAGAGAAAGAGAAAGCCAGATAGAAAGAAAGACAGAGAGAAAGACAGAAAGGAGAGAGAGAGAGAAAAAAGAGAAAGACACACAGAGAGAAAAACAGACACAGAAAGACAGAGACAGAGACAGAGAAAGACAGAGAGAGGCCCCTTTATTTAAAAATGGGAGCAGAATTCTCAACAAACTGGAGAAAGAGGTTCAAGGTTCATTTTATTTATATGCCACCCTATTCCCGGCGGGACTCAGGGCGGCGCACAAACCCAAAGGAGGGGAAGGGAAACACAAGAACTACAACAAAAAGTACAGGGAATTTAAAACAACCAACAGCCACACGATTCGAGGGGGGAAGGGAACTCATCGACCCCAGGCCTGCCGACACAGCCAGGTTTAAACGGCTTTTCGGAAGGCCTGGAGAGAGGTGAGGGTCCGAATCTCTGCGGGGAGCTCATTCCAAAGGGCTGGAGCCGCCCTCTCTCTCTCCCTCTCTCCCCCACCCTCTCTCTCTCCCTCTCTCTCTCTCTCAACTGCTTCCATCTCCATTTTATGGAATACTTTAAACTTCTAAAAATTCTAAGAATTACAGCCAAGTGAACTCCCCTACATCGGGAGGCAGAAAAGGGGAAACAGTCAAGCACAGAGAAGACATGGTCCAATTAGAGCAGGGGTAGTCAAGATTTTTAAACCTACCACCCACTTTTGTATCTCTGTTAGTAGTCAAATTTTTTAACCGCCCGCCGGTTCCACAGTAATGGTGATTTATAAAGTAGGGAAGTAACTTTACTTTATAAAATGTATAAAGCAGAGTTGCAGCAAACCCCTACCACCCACCATGAAAGCTGGAACGCCCACTAGTGGGAGGTAGGGACCAGGTTGACTACTTCTGACTTAGAGCATAATTATTTGCCTTTGTAACCCTGTTGTGTTAGCGAGGTCCTTGATGCTCTCTGAGCTTGATTGTTTTTTTCTCAGAAGTTTCATTACCCAGCTAGGTAACATCATCAGTGCTGGCACTCCAGCCCTGATGATGTTACTTAAGTTTGGGTAATGAAATGTCTGAGAAAAAACAACCAAGCTCAGAGATCATCGAGGACCTTTCATTTCAACCCTGAGCTACAAACATTCTCCTCCATTGGCCTGCAGTGTTTATTTCCTCTCCTATAGCTTTTTTCACTCCCTTGTTAATGGTACTTTGTTACATTGTGAAAGTGACCACTAGCCACAACTGGCTGAGATGGAGTTGGTGATGATGTGAGATCTTTGAAGGTTCTTTAAAGCAGATCATTCAGTCTCCTTCAGTTATAACTTTGGTTTGGTTTCTTATACTTGTTAATGCACACATTACTTGTTATAAGAGGAAACGTTCAAGAATTTCAGTGTTCTAGTTCCTAAAATATGGAAGTTACCTTAGGAACAACTTTTATTTGGTTGAATTTGACAGAGCCGAGGTGGCGCAGTGGTTAGAGTGCAGTACTGCAGGCCACTTCAGCTGACTGCTAACTGCAGTTCAGCAGTTCAAATCTCACCGGCTCAGGGTTGACTCAGCCTTCCGTCCTTCCGAGGTGGGTAAAATGAGGACCCAGACTATGGGGGCGATATGCTGACTCTGTAAACCGCTTAGAGAGGGCTGAAAGCCCTATGAAGCGGTATATAAGTCGAACTGCTATTTGTGGTCTCTCTATCCATCCATCCGTCTATCCGCACAGACAGAAACATACATATATTAGGGGGAAAAGTTACTCTCTTGATTTTAAAGGATGGATCCACATTGTGTTATTTCTGAAAAGTTTGTGTGCTTTAAAAATGAGAAAACGACACATTATGTGACATATAAGGGTGGGTTGCTGCTGGTTTTACTACCCATATGCACAATTTGCAGTGAACTGCCCATGCGCAGTCACTAAAAACCAAAATGGCGGTGGCCCAGCAGCGGCAAAGGAACCAGTTTGTGGGTATGGCAGGCCTGGGTCACTGCCGGTTCTGTGACCCAGGTCTGAATTCCACTACCAGTTCAGTTGAACTGGGCTGAACCGGGAGCAAACCCACCTCTGTTATGTGACTATAAGATCTAAACTTAATGATAAGCTCAATAATGGACTTATTTCCATATACATATTTATGTTTATCGTAAGGAACTTTTCTTTTTTATTTGAACAGAATAAAAACTATTCTAAAATTTATATCGATTTAGATCAGATTGGGGTTAACTGTAGGGGTGATGACTTACTTCGAGCATATTCTTGTTTTCTTTGTATCTATTTGTATATTTGTTTTATTTTTTTGAGTTGGCCAGATGACTAAGCCAATAAAGATTCATTTGGATGATAATGTTGCTCTTTTCTCCATTGGACTGTAGACCTCTCCACTTTTTATTGTAGACTTCATTTTGTATTTCATTATTTTAACAATTTTTTAAAAAAATTCCCAGAAATGGAGTAAAACCCATTCAAGCAAAGAAATCCAAGATTTTGAGGCTAGAAGAGTATTTGGGAAATTGTGTGTGTGTGTGTGTGTGTGTGTGTGTGTGTGTGTGTGTGTGTTCCAATCTAATTCTGGAATGCCTCGAACAATTTCAACCAAACTTGGTACACAGATGACTTACTCTCTGGAAACAAACACTATGTGGGTAAGACACCCCTAACATACCTTGGGGTATGTGTTCTGTTAAGATACAGCCTGTTGTGCCTTAAAATGGCTTCTACTGTACTGCCTTAAAGTGGAATTGCCATCGTAACGGCTTCACAGTATTCCACAAGGGGGCTCCCTCTGCTAAGGGGAAAAATCCAACATTAGAAATTACATTTGGACCAGACCTATAAATAAATACCCAGGCAACACCGGGTTATCGGCTAGTAGTTCTCTAAAAAGACTTGTAAGACAAGATTTGCTCAATTCCAAAATGGCTGCCAGAGGGACATCAGTTACCAAGCAAATTCATCGCAATCTTACTTGTCCCCTCCCAAGGATGTTCTCAATTAATCTTCATCTCTGACCTTGTCTAGACATACTTTCAGGTTAAAATACCAGGCTGCAGCTGCCCAGTTTTACTACAGTAATCAGAAGGCCTGCTGCTCATTTTTTTTTTTTAAAAAAAACTTCAAATAATTGTTTCATGAAATAAAAAATGCCAGATGGGAAAAAGAATCTCCTGGGAAAGTCCTGTTTTGAAGTTAGTTTTGTGTTTCTGGATATCATTTAGGAGACTCCACCATTAGATGAACAGAGACATTTTTTGCCAGTTAGTATGGATCAATTCATTAAAGAATCTCAAAACTGCTTTGTTAGTGTCTAAGAACTTTCAGGGCTTTATATGTATAAAGTCCCGAGTCATATTTCCATTTCAGAAAAAAAAAGGATCAACAATGAATTATCTTAAGTGGTTAGAAACTGACATGTCAAAAGCAGAAATCCAGTTTGTTTCTGTTCCCCTATCTTTTTTAATCGGAAAATTAATGTCACAAGTTTTTAGGTCATGTTATGGTTTCATAAATATCTTGCCATGAAGAATTCTACAATTTCCACTAGAATCCTTCACAACTTTCTCCAAATGCATTTCGCTTTCCCCCGGAATGTATTCCTGATTATTTTTCCACAGCAGATATAAAGCTTTTTCTTTTTAAAGGCTGATCTGGAGAAATATATGAACTTTACAGGACAATGTTTTTGAAATGCAAAAATAAACTGAGGGGATGAAAGCAGATACATTTGTAGTCCAACCCTTAGACAATTACAACTCCCCAAAGTGAGTAAGTCTCTTATTGTAAATGTCCTACAACACCTTAAGGAATACTGTACAATTTAGAATCAAGCCAGGGTCAAAAATAGTTTCTATGGTAAGTGTATTTTTCTACCACCACTATTACCACTACTCTAAAATTCCTACTATAATGCTATTAGAATTAAGGAGAAATTTCCTGACACTGAGAACAATTAATCAGTGGAACAACTTGCCTCCAGAAGTTGTGAATGTTCCAACACTGGAAATTTTTAAGAAGAGATTAGACAACCACTTGCCTGAAATGGTATAGGGCTTTCTGCTTGAGCAGGGGGTTGGACTAGAAGATCTCCAAGGTCCCCTCCAACTTTGTTATTCTGTTGATCTGATTTTTTTGTTAATAGCTAAAAACCAGTGATACACAAATGCAGCATAAGCCCTAAAATACGATTAATAATGCCTAGGTTTCTTTCAAGAACTTCTCAGATTTTTTAATATACACGATAGGGCTTAGGGCTCCATTGTATATAGGTTGTTGCCAGTGGTGGGATTCAACCAGTTCACACCTATTCGGGAGAACTGGTTAACTTTCTAAGCAGTTCGGAGAACCGGTTGTTGGAAGAAATCTCCTTTTGTTTTTTTCCACTTCTCAGGGCTAATCCTATAAGAAAGGCAGGAAGGAAACATTCTGGTGTTGTTTCTAGCCTCATCTTTATTGTCCTGCTTACAGAAACTGCCTCTCCGGTTAACCCTGATTACATTGTAACAGCTAAGGCGAAACACCCATCGTGGGTAAAATGAGAACCCAGATTGTTGGGGGCAATATGCTGACTCTGTAAACCACTTAGAGAGGGCTGTAAATCACTGTAAAGTGGTCTATAAGTCTAAGTGTATTGCTATTAACCAAAGACTGTCTCATTTCTTTTGTCTGTTTTTAAAGAATTTATTGCACGTTGCATCACAAACATTTTCTCTTGCCAAATCATGAGATTTGCAAATTCGGCGTGCTAATTTCACTGCTGTTTCCACCGCTAGTGTTGTGCAAGCCCAGGCGAGCCAGGGAGTGCAAGAGCGTTTGTTGGTGTCCATGAGACAGTGGGTGGTGGGCCTCACCGAGGTTACTCATCAGGCCGTTCGACATCAGGCAGTGGGTGATGGAATTGCAGTGAGTCAACTTCTCTTCCCAAAACTGTTTATACAGTTCCTGCATTTCCTTTTCCATGTGTTTGTTAAGCAACGAGTTAGAAAGGGGCTCCTTGTGGGGAGCCAGGCTGTTCTCCCCAACGTCATCCCCGGGCCCCACCTTTAGCACCCTGGGTTTCTGTAACGGGAAGGGAGCATCTAAGGGGAGGTCTGTAGACAGGAACACGGGACCAGACAATTCGTTGTAAGTCTGGTACATGAAGCAGCCGGAATCACATTGTGTATGATCAGCGATATGATCTCCTCCAATATGCAGATCGGGATAATTCTGATAAAGACTTTGGCATGACCAAGATCTGTACAAATCCAGATCTTTCCCATAGTACTGCTCTTGAACTGGTAAGCGCTGAGGAACAGACAGGGGCATTTTCTGGATTTTGTTCCTTGGGGCATCTTGTCCAGGGATCTGCTGATGACTTTTTGGATCCATGTTCCCACCACCAGTTGCGTCCTGATTAGATTCCGTAAAGAGCTGTTTGTTTTCATCCGTATTTGCCAACTGGCTTTGCCAAGTTTCTTGTCCGACAGGTTTCAGCAACTGGCTTTGATGGGAGTCAAAAAGCTCACCTTTATAGGCAAAGACAGTTATGAAGCTTTCTGCCAGCATGGTGGCTCAGAAGACGGACCTTCAAAAAGACTATGCAGAGGAAATGCCTTTTTAAAAAAAATACACGGAGAAGTTATTTAGAGAAGGAAAGAGAAAACAAATTCAGTTGCTTAATTCATTGTACCTCGGTTAAGACAGCAGCAAAATATTCTCAGCCTTCTTTAAACCAAGATCTTCCTGGTTTATTAGATTCCAGAATTCCCACATCAGCATGGTCAGCGTGTAGGAATTCTGGAATTTATAGTCTAAAACAGTGGTAGTCAACCTGGTCCCCACTGCCCACTAGTGGGCGTTCCAGCTTTCATGGTGGGTGGTAGGGGTTTGCTGTATAACTCTGCTTTATAAATTCTGCTTTATAAATTTTATAAAGTAAAGTTACTTCCCTACTTTATAAATCACCATTACTGTGGAACCGGTGGGCGGTTAGAAAATTTTACTACTAACAGAGATACGAAAGTGGGCGGTAGGTATAAAAAGGTTGACTACCCCTGGTCTAAAACATCTGGAAAGCGTCTCTTACAGCGATTAAATTTTGGCTCTTCCTTTTCTACGCTGCCCTTATGCTAAGCAAAACATATTCTCTAATCCCAATAATTTGGCAAGCCATTGCAAAACACCAGAAAGATAAGAAGGAACATTAGAGAACCAGGATGTTCTAAGTTATCCAGAAAAAACACTTAGAGAACTACTCAGTGGCTCAAAATACACTGAAAATGATTTATAGTTAAGCAAGCAAATAAAAAATATCGGTCTGTGGATATCGACTAATGATTCATCATTGGCTGAGATCATACATTCTAAACCATGAATTATGGTGTTGCAGAACATGATGGTTGGATTCACACAACATGGTATACCCTATGCAGGAAGAATTTGCTCACAAATTGGATCACAATTGGTTTAGCTAGATGGGTGAAAACTCTTACAGAGGAGGTTTGCTTTGCTTTAGCTCAATGCATTCTATGAATCCATGTTATGATTTGTAGATTGTATTTTGTCAGGGTAATGATGATTTAATAGCTGACCAGCTGCTGTAAAGCTGTCAACCAAGATGATATAAGTCAGCAGGGTTACTTCCGCTCTACATGGGGCAGCCCTTGAAGAGTGTTCGGAGACTCCAGCTGGTCCAGAATGCAGCCGCACGAGCGATTGTGGGTGCACCCCAGTACACCCACGTTACACCTATCCTCCGTGAGCTGCACTGGCTACCTATTGGTCTCCGGATACGCTTCAGGGTGCTAGTTATTACTTATAAAGCCCTACATGGTATTGGACCTGGGTACTTGAGAGACCGCCTTCTGCCGATTACCTCCCACAGACCCATTCGATCCCACAGATTAGGCCTCCTCCATATTCCATCTGCCAGCCAATGTCGGCTGGCGACTACTCGGAGGAGAGCCTTCTCTGTGGCTGCCCCGGCCCTTTGGAACAAGCTCCCCGTGGAGATTCGGACCCTCTCCACCCTTCAGGCCTTCCGGATGGCCATGAAGACCTGGCTGTCCCAGCAAGCCTGGGGTTGAGTTTCCCCCCCCCCCACACTCGAATCTGCTGTGTCTGTTGTGCTTTTAAATGTGTTTGTATTGTCTGATTGTCTTTGTCTTATTTTTTGTAATTTCCCCTCCCTTGGCTTTGTTCAGCCGCCCTGAGTCCCTTCGGGGAATAGGGCGGCCTACAAATTGAATAAAATCCAAATCAAATTTAAGAATCTGTATATATAAGGGAAGCCATGTGAGGGTCTCTCTCTCTCTCTCTCTCTCTCTCTCTCTCTCTCTCTCTTTCTCCCTCCCTCCCCCCCCCTCCTCCTCCTCCTATATCTCCCTCCTTGCATTCTATTTCCATTGTGGTTCCCCATGTAGAGTTGAAGATTGATTGATTGCCTGGTATTTGCCTAACACGTGTATGTATGTATATATAAGTCTTGTATATAAACCACTGTTTCAAAGACAAAACCTATGTGTACTGTATTTTACTCCTGGGTTGACTCAAAACAGTAGTCACGCTATGCGCACTCTGACATATTTTACATCTTAGTCTGCCACACAGACACCCATCTGACTGCAGCTTGTTCAAAAAAAGCTGATTAAGAAAGTAATGTTTGATGCAATGTATATGGTGTTTAGCCTCTGATTCATTTTCCTTAACTGCGTTCCTATTTCTTCTCCTTTTTCAAGGAATTAGAAAGTTGGTACATCAATTTCTTTTATCAGCAAAACATACAAGTCAGTCAAATTAGAGTTTCTTCTTTAGAAGAGAAAAGTTGAAGCTCAAGGTTGAACTCTGGGCTCCTTGTGCTCTCTCCGCTTGGTTGTTTTCTTACCGACCACGTTTCATTACCAAACTAGGTAGTATCATCAATGCTAGAAGGAAGTGAGGAGTTGCTCTCTTTTTATATATTAGTGGTTTGCACTGTCAGAAAACAAAATTGGAAACAAGAAGACCAAAACATTTTCCCACCAACCATTAACACCCAGATAAGGACAGATTAACACCAAGAGTATTAGCACCAACAAACAAATAGTAATAAATACTCCAATCAAGTAACTACTAACTCAGACAAACAAACAGTAAACAACAGCCCTTGAGTTGGATCACTGATGATGTTACCTAGTTTGGTATGGAAAAATCTGTAAGAAAACAACCAAGTTCAGAGACCACCAAGGACCTCTCAGTTTCTTCTTTGCTGTAATAATTTCCTTCGGGTATTTATGAAAAGAGGATAAATATGTCCATTCAGTCCAGAATTGCTATTTAATTTAATAACTTACTATTTTTAACTCTCACACCTCGTTTATTGTGAGTCTCATTTCTCAAAAAGAAAAAGGTTAACAGGAAGTTGTGGTTGAGCATATGAGGCTCACCCAAACCATGTCCCACATCTTAAGTGCCTCTCAACCCCGATCAAAATTTTCTCAACTTGTCTTTTCTGCAGAACACACAGAGCAGGCTGAATCTTAAGAGTTATTATAAGGCGTGGAGGAGAGTGGGGGAGCAAAATATAAACCCTCCAGATGAATTTCCACATTTCTTACAGATGTTTTACCTTGGCCCATTCTAGATCTCACCTGAATTATTCTCACGATAGATTTAATAGAATAAAAGAATTGGAAGGGACCTTGGAGGTCTTCTAGCCCAGCCCCCTGCTCAAGTACAATTATACAATTATAATTATACAATTCCAGACAAAAGGGCTGTCCAATCTCTTCTTAAAAGCTCACCCAAACCATGTCCCACATCCTAAGTGACTCTCAATCCTGATCAAAATTTTCTCAACTTGGTGCCTTGTTCTGAAATCACTACAAATTTACCCAAGTTGTGTAAAGTCCTGCAAGTTAAATAACCCCAATGAATTATTTTTCTAGGCCCAATTTTATACAACAGCCTTTTCTTCCGATTCTGGGTGGCTTAAAATAAAATAAAATAAACACGTAATAAACGCATAAAAAGAACTGTAACATTAATAAATATTTTTTTTAAAAAAAAACAATCTAACTGGAAAAAGTGCAAAGAAGAGCAAAGAAGATAATTAAAAGCCTGGAGACTAAAACATATGAAGAACAGTTGCAGGATTTGGGTTTGGCTAGTCTAGAGAAAAGAAGGACTAAAGAGTGACATGATAGCAGTATTGCAGTATTTGAGAGGTTGCCACAAAGAGGAGGGGGTGAAATATTCTCCCAAGTACCAGAGGGCAAAACAAGAAACAATGGATGGAAACTGATTAAGGAGAGAAGCAACCTGGAATTAAGGAGAATCTTCCTAACAGGGAGGACAATTCACTATTGAAACAGCTTGCATTCAGAAGTTGTGGGTGCTGCATGGAGGTTTTTAAGAAAAGACTGGACAGCCACCAGTCTGAAATGGTATAGGATCACCTATTTGAGCAGAGGGGGTGGATAAGAAGACCTCCAAGGTCCCTTCCAGCTCTATTCTGATTCTGTTTCTTTTACAATCTAAAAATGAAAGCGTAGCTGCCATAAAAACAAGTTGGAAGGTCTCTTGAAGAGGATTATTTTTGTCACGTCCTGAAAGATCATCAGGATGGGGGCAGACTAAATTTGGAGGGGAGAATACTATAGTCCAGAGGGAGGGGACCACTTGTGTGAATATTTCCACCTGTTTTGTTTCAAGGTGCAAAGAGTGCAGAGAAGAGCAACAAAGATGATTAGGGGACTGGAGACTAAAACATATGAAGAACGGTTGCAGGAACAGGGTATGTCTAGTTTAATGAAAAGAAGGACTAGGGGAGACATGATGGCAGTGTTCCAATATCTCAGGGGTTGCCACAAAGAAGAGGGAGTAAAACTATTCTCCAAGGGTAGAAACTACCCTCTCTGAGGGTAGAACAAGAAGCAATGGGTGGAAACTAATCAAGGAGAGAAGCAACTTAGAACTAAGGAGAAATTTCCTGACAGTGAGAACAATTAATCAGTGGAACAGCTTGCCTCCAGAAGTTGTGAATGCACCAACATTGGAAGTCTTTAAGAAGATGTTGGATAGCCATTTGTCTGAAATGGTATAGGGTTTCCTGCCTAGGCCGGGGGTTGGACTAGAAGACCTCCAAGGTCCCTTCCAACTCTGCTATTGTATTGTATTGTAAGATGAATATCCTCTATTACACTGCCTAGTTGGGCAGATTCTGTATAATTTGTTTTAAATTTACCCATAGTCCAAGTGATAAAGCCATGCACTGTAGGTCATCACTAAAATATTGCAGGAAATTTTACAGTATTGTCTGATGGCAAAAGGTTTAAAGTGTTATCTCTCCACGTTAGTTTACCCCAGGTAAATTATAGGAGACAGGGTACAGAGGTAGATTTTGTACAATATTAAAATAATATAATCCAAGAAGGTAAAACAGTAGGGGTATGATTTTCAGCTAAGCTTAGATTTATATTTGTTCCCAAGCCTTTTTTGCATCCATGTGATACTGCCTGTATATATTACATTGCAAAAAAATTTTTTTTAAAGATTTTAAAACGTTCATTCCAAAAATGTCACTGCTACTTGCAAATCTTACCATGAATTACCATACATTAACCAATGGGAACTCAAATTGTCATAGTTTGGGGCTATCTCAAGGTGGCCCCTTCAGCAAAACATATTCCCAATTACATTTTGGTTTGTTTATTTGTATTTATTTCTTAAATGTATTCCTCCCATCTGACTAGCAAGCAATTCTGAGAGGCTTGCAAAAAATGCCCTGGATTATAGCCTTAACATATTTTAAATTACATAAAACGTTAACCTCCCTGTGTTTGCAATAAACGTACCTTTGCTGATTACATGCTTTGTGGGATCAGGAGGGAAAACGGCCACAAAATAGAGACAAGGATGATTCCTTTCTGAACTTTTTTCAGAGATTGCCCAGATGTTCTACTCTCTACAAGTCATGCTTGAATCTCTGGGATTCTGCAATGTTCAAGCATTTAACAACAAGTCACTGCCAGTGAGGGGGGAGGGAAATCTCTGTGGTCACCCCTCCTGCGATAGTAAATCCAAAAAAGGATCTGACTTTTAAAAATTTTATTGTGTAATGAGGCAGATAAGTGCTGTTCTCTTGTGACTGATACAATTTGCGGAACTGCACAGGAAAGAGGAAGTACGACTTAACTAGGAAAACGAAAATGTACCATATTTTTCAGAGTATAAGATGCACCAAGGTTTTGAAGAGGCATTTTTTTAAAAAAGTAGGTAGGTAGATAGAGGAATAGACAGGGAGAGAAAGAGAGAGAAATACATTAGGTAGGTAGGGAGAGAGAGTAGTAGTTAGGTAGTTAGGTAGATAAAGGGATGGATGGATGGATGGATGGATGGATGGATGGATGGATGGATAGATAGATAGATAGATAGATAGATAGATAGATAGATAGATAGAGATAGAGATAGAGATAGAGATAGAGATAGAGATAGAGATAGAAATAGAAATAGAAATACAGTAAATAGGTAGGGAGAGAGAGTAGTTAGTAGATAGATAAAGGGGTAGAGAGAGAAATAGAGAAATACAGTAGGTAGGTAGAGGGATAGAGAGAAAGAGAGAGAGAGAGAGTAGTTAGTTAGGTAGGTAGGTAGGTAGGTAGGTAGGTAAAGGGATAGAGAGAAATACAGTAGTAGGTAGGGAGAGTGTGTGTGTGTAGGTAGGTAGGTAGATAGAGGGATAGAGAGAGAGAAATAGAGAGAGAGGGAAATACAGTAGATAGGCAAGTATTTCTGCTGGCACAGCACTTGATCAATTTAATTCTCATCAATCAGTTAAAGAGCTTTCCAAAAGGAAAAAAAAGTTTTTGCACTTTGCAAACCTTCCAACAACGGCCCGTTTTTTCACGAAAATGGGCCTGTGTTTTTTTTTCCAAATAAAAGGCATGAATAGCCTTGGGGGGGGGGGGGTGTTGCAGAGTATTCCTGCAACTGTTCATTATGTTTTAACTTCTCTGCGCTTCAACATATTTTTGTATCATGTCCCCAAAACATGTCTGGCCTTCTCTCCCCTGAATCTCAGATCTCCTGCATTGGCCAGAACTCCCAGGCAGTCTCGGTGCTGGACTCCAGCTCCTACCATTCCTTTCTTGCTAGCCGGGATGCGCAAGCATCGCAACACCAACCTCTTAAAGGTCCACAAGAGAGAGGGGGGGGGTCTATTTCCGTCTGATGGCCTTTGCAGGAACACTCGCCGCAGTTCCCCGCCGGTCCGCAAGGGGCGCAGAAGAGCAATAACCAGGGAAAGGAGAGACCGGGGAGGTGGGAGGGGGGTGGGCTGCTCTTTGAGTGGCAGCACGAGTGGCCACTCTGAATGGCCGAGCCTCGCTGGCGGTTGTGTTCTCATAGCAACGGCGGGCCCAGGGCGAGCATGGCCGCCCTTCGAGTGTATTACACCAGCGTGACGGGCTCCAGGGAGGTGAGGGGCAGCCTGGGGGAGCGACCGCGCCCGAGAGCTCCTTACAAGCCGGGCTGCTTGGGAGGGCGAGCCGCCCCGAACCTTTCTGCAACCCGTCGCCCTCCGGGAGTGCGGAGACTACAGGACCCATCATCCCCAGCGCCTTCCTTGTGGCTGAGATTGCAGGTCCCCTTCCCCTCCAGAGACGTGTGGACCACAATTCCAGTCATTCTCAGCGCCCTTCGCCTGCCTGGGAACTACGAGCCCTGCCCGGTGCCCCTGGGATCACAACTCCCATTATTCCCAGCCAAGTTGTGGGATCACAACTCCAATTATTCTCAGCGCCGTCTGAAAGGTCTCAGGACTACAAAACCCAGTGGTTCTCCCGAGGCTCTGGGATCCCAACTCCCATCGCTCTCCATGTGTTGTAACCACAACGTCATCTATTCTCCATACTCTGGGATTACAATTCGCATCACTAAAAGAAGGGGGGAAGGATTATGGGAATGTTTCTTTTCCCATTTGTGGAAAGGTAAAATAAGCTCAGTATTAGGAAGGAAGGAAGGAAGGAAGGAAGGAGAAGGAAGGAAAAGGGAAGGAAGGAAGGAAGAAAAAAACAAATGGGGGAACCATGGCAACCCAGTATCTCTTTTATGTCTTGGAACTACAAGCTTCAGTGCCCTTCCAAAGGCTTGGATCACAGCTCCCATCACTCCCAGCCACCTTAGCATCCTTTGCGTGTCTCTGGAATACAAGTCCCAGTAGCATTCCAGAGACCTCTTGGATCACAGCTACCATCACTCTCAGCCACCCAAGCATCCATTGTGTGCCTTGGAAATACAAGCCCAAGTACCCTTCCAAAGATTGGGATCCCAATTCCCATTCCCCGCCCCCCAGCATCTTTCATTGAGTGTTGAAGTACAACCCTTGGACCCCCAACTCCTATCACCTCAGGCTGAAAATGCTGATCCATCTCTGAGGGGATGAGGGCATCCTGAGTAAGGGGAGAGAGAGAGGGAAGTGGATTCCCCAGACAGACTATTTTGAATTCAAAAGATCAATAAAAGGCTTGCAATGAGATCAGTGTTGGGTAAGGGCTCTGAAATGCACAAACTCTGGTCTGCAAGGATGTCTGGAGAAGAGGGGCTCCAGCTCCTTCCCTCTGGGCTTCTTTGGAGCTGCTGAGAATAGAGATGAGACATTCTCGAGCCTTGAATGACAGAGAGCAAACCCCACTCCTTCCTACAGTAGCACTGATCATATTACCTACCCTAGTTGGGTAGTCAAATGTCTGCAAGAAAGCAACCGAGCTCAGAAAGACCAAGGACCACAACAGTTCAACTCAGAGCTATAAATACACTCTTACAATGAAGTAATAAATAATACTCATTGGAACCTTCTTGCAAATCCACTCAAATGCAGCAGCCAACACCAGTCCTAGAAGAGACTATATAAGACAGCAAACCCCACTCCCTTCTAGCACTGATGGTTACCTAGTTGGGTATTGAAATGCCTGCAAGGAAACAAACTCAGAGAGCACCAAGAACTCCAGAGCGTTCAAGCCTGAGTTAAAAATATTACCTTCTATTGGTATCTGGACTGACATTCAATCTATATATCTGATGCATTTCATCTGCCACCTCATTTCTTAGGACTCTAGGCAGTTTACAGATTTAAAGAAGTGCAAGTTGTGCTATCATATGTGTGTGTGTGTGTGTATATAACATTTTATAATTTTACACCAGCATCTTCCATCTGCTGGAAGCAAAAATAATTCCTAATACAGGCATTCCATTCAAGGCACTTTTTTAACATTCAAAAACTGCCACTCTTAAAAATAGAAACACACAAACTATGGCTCAAAATAAATTAGTTTCAGAAAAATCAATAGAAATAGTACTACAAGAAAGCTATGCCAAGACTAAGACATCAGAAATCTGTAGTTGTCAGAAGCAGTATACAGGGATGGGCAGACTTTCAAAAAGAAACCATTTCTGCACAAGTTTAAAAAATACTAATTAGTTGCCTGGATTGATTCTTTTTCCTGTAGCATAATAAACTAAGTAATTTGTAAGTTTGTACTTCAGGAAATATTCAGGGGATTGTAACCTATATGTGGCTTTGTTAGTGAATGCACCTTTGTTCTCTATTACCAAACTTTTAATTTTAAAAAGAATCCATTGTGATATAAATAGTGATTTTAACTTGGCAGAGGGCAGGAAGGAGGGAAATGCAAAATTACTAAAATAGAGGTGGGGAATTTGAGTGGGTGGGGGGAGGGAAACTGTATTGAAGGGCTGTTCTCAAAAATGGGCATGAACCCCGAGGAAGCTGCATTTTCAGCCCCAGCTAAAGTCACCCACTTTTGAACTAACTTTTTGATATGAAGTTAGCTTCCAGCTCTTCTAACTAAAACCCGGAATCATCCCAAGCGGAGGACTAGGGCAGCCCCATGGTAACACCTGGATTTGAAGTATTAAGAGATGCTGTCAGATCTGTGACACCCCAAAGTCTCTACCCTCCCTCTTCACCAAAACTGTTGACATCCTATCTAGGTGAAGCAGAGGCAGTCTGAGGTTCTTCGTATTCTGGATGGGAACCGCATGAAGTACCAGTTGGTGGATGTCTCTCTTAGTGAAAGTTTGCTGCAAGAGATGAGGGACAAAGTTGGCAAGGCTGATGCAGTCCCGCCCCAGATCTTTAACGGAGACGAGTATTGCGGGGTAAGGAAAATCAGATTGGGGGAGGCAACCAAATTATGGATTTGGTTATAAGGGCTGGAAAACAAGTTGGACAGCACCAACGGAAGGTGAATAAAAGCACACTTATTCAAAAGGTATTTTGTGTGTGAATATAATGTCTCATTAACCTTCCTTCCCAAAACAAGAAAAAAATCTGGAATTTATTCACTTCCTCCAATTCTTGCTTTTTTTCCCCCCTCATTGGCACCATCTCCAGCCTTTTTCTTCTTCGAACATTAGAATCATCCCCCGTGCAGGTTACATATTGACTATGCTATTATTTCCAAATGGAAAAAAGGGGTGGAGGGGAGGAAGGATAGGGAAAATAGAGTGTGTGAACTACATTACATCAATGAGCTGTTAGTCATCCAAAGTGCACAAAAGAACCAAACCACGTTCCCATTTTTAGGGCTGACCTACCAATCAGATTTGCAGAAGGATAAGTTGTCCCTAGACAAGGTCAGTTAGTTTCATTTTTGATTGGAAAAAATTCTTGCTTGTATGTAGCAGAAATCACATATTTTACCATCTTCTGACAAAAAAAGTTTGTCCCACCATGGAGTTTTCTTTTCTGCTTTCTCCTTCCAACAATCCAAATGAGCAAATTAAGGTTGATAAAGAGTTCTCAGACCATGGTAACCTATAGTATGGTTGCATTCAGTGTAGCATATTCTTTGAATCTCGTTAACAAATCATGATTAAATATGATTTCTATAGTCAGTGAGTGATTGGCATAATCCAGTAACTTTAGGAATGGAATGGCCATTTGAATCTAGGATAAACAGATTCAGGCTCAACAGTAACAGCATTCTGAAGAAAAGTGACATCCAGCGGAATGTGACTTTCATCCCAGTGCCCTTCTGCTTTCTTAACTCAGTTAACTTCTATCTTTTGTATTTGTTTCAGGACTTTGAGATGCTGTATGAAGCAACTGAAAATGAAGAAGTTAAGAAATTCCTTAAGGTAGCAGCTGTAGATAGAATGGGGAAAAATGTGGCAACAATTTGAAGATGTTCCTTTATATGTGTTCAATGCTTAAACCATTTTTTTAAAAAAAGTTTAGATGAAACAGGAATTTTGTATGTCAAAGAAATTCAGCTCCCTGTGAAAGACATGGGAATTGCAAAAAAGTAATGTCCGCTCTTTCAGCTTTTTGTATAAGGTTTACTTTGAGGATAAGGCAGTAACACCTTTCTCTGACAGTAGAACACAAAAAGTGAGCCATTACTTTTCTGGTAGCTGGGTGGACACACTGTTAAACACACCAACTTGAAATCTCTCCTATCAGATAGAAGGATTTTGACTCATTTAAAACACCAGAGTGAAAGACCTAATGAAACATATCTTTTGAAGTTGTGACTTCAGATACCGTTATTATCTGGGTGAATAAAATAATAACGTAAAGTTACTTAGAGCTGTCCTGTTTTCTTTGAGGACATGATTCCTGCAAATGCTTGTGTTGTCTTTAGGTAAAGGTAAGGTAAAGATTCCCCTCGCACATATGTACTAGTCATTCCCAACTCTAGAGGGCGGTGTTCATCTCCGTTTCAAAGCCAAAGAGCCAGCGCTGTCCAAAGATGTCTCTGTGGTTATGTGGCCGGCATGACTAAACACCGAAAGTGCACAGGACGCTGTTACCTTCCCACCAAAGGTGGTCCCTATTTTTCTACTTGCATTTTTATGTGCTTTTGAACTGCTAGGTTGACAGAAGCTGGAACAAGTAACAGGAGCTCACTACGTTACGCAGCACTAGGGATTCGAAGCGCCAAACTACCGATTGACAGGCTCAGCGTCTTAGCCACTGAGCCACCATGTCCTTCCATGTGTTGCCTTTAGGTTGAATCAATCTTTGAACTGATTTGGAAGCAGGGATTTTTTTTTCTCAAAGTTTTTTTTAAAGACATTTCTGTACTGTAAAATCCAAAAATACTGATAGATTCCCTTTGGTTTTCAGTGGGCCCATTTCTGTTGGCTTTTATAACCTCAGTTGCCTATGAGAAGTTATTGCAGATAAAGAAAATGTTAAAAGTATAAAGAGGATTCCTAGGCACTAAAAAGCTGGCGATCACTTTAAAAAAAAATATTTCTGATTGAACTTTCCTAATTCAGAGCCCACGGCCATCATGAAATAGGGAAAAGAAAAGTTTCAAAGGAGTTGTGAACTGCTATCATTTAGGAAAAGAAACAGGACTGCCAGCCAAAGAGACTCAAGCACAGTGGGATTATGAGAGAAAAACTGAAGTTATGAATGGATGCCAAGGTCTGATAGACCAGAAGGTGGGTGATCAAAGGCCCGAAGAGGAACTAGCAGAATTGGATTTGGATTTTATTCAATTTGTAGGCCGCCCTATTCCCCGAAAGGACTCAGGGCAGCTGAACAAAGCCAAGGGAGGGGAAATTACAAAAAGTGAGACAAAGACAAACAAACAATACAAACAGTTTAAAAGCACA
This sequence comes from Thamnophis elegans, assembly GCF_009769535.1. NCBI lineage: Eukaryota > Metazoa > Chordata > Lepidosauria > Squamata > Natricidae > Thamnophis > Thamnophis elegans. The sequence goes on along the minus strand of NC_045552.1, from coordinate 43,926,769 downwards.
ACAGACACAGCAAATTTGAGTAGGCGGGGGGGACTCAACCCCAGGCTTGCTGGGACAGCCAGGTCTTCATGGCCGTCCGGAAGGCCTGAAGGGTGGAGAGGGTCCGAATCTCCACGGGGAGCTCGTTCCAAAGGGCCGGGGCAGCCACAGAGAAGGCCCTCCTCCGAGTAGTCACCAGCCGACATTGGCTGGCAGATGGAATACGGAGGAGGCCTAATCTGTGGCATCGAATGGGTCTGTGGGAGGTAATCGGCAGAAGGCAAGTACCCAGGTCAGAACCCCAGCAAGAACAGACCTCTAGTGCTATTCACAGAGTTGCAAGATGCCCAAAGGGGCAAGGAATCCTGGTGGCGCAATGGTTAGCATGCCCAATTACAGGCAAAACTCTGTCCACAGCCTGGAATTCGATCCTGGTGGGCTCAAGATTGACTCAGCCTTCCATCTTTCCAAGGTTGGTAAAAGGAGGATGACCCAGATTGTTTGGGGGGGGGGGGGCAACATGCAAATAATGCTGCTATACTGTAAACTGCCTAGAGAGTGCTGTGAAGCGCTATGGGGCGGTATGTAACCCTCACGCTAGCGCTAATTACCATGTAGCAGGCCAAGCAATGGCACTAGTTCAGGTTAGCGGCAGACAAAACAAAAGGACAACTGCTAACGATAATAGGGCTCCTGGGAATGACAATCAAGCCACAACCACAAGGCTCGCTGAGTAGGCCTGTGTAAGAGGAAAAGTGCAGGCCGTAGGGATGTGGGCAACTATGGCAACTTTAACACCTGTGGACTTCAGTTCCCAAAAGTCCTAGAAGTTGGAGTCCACAGGTCGTAAAGTTGCCAGAGTTGCCCATCCTTGTTGCAGAATATAAAAATATCACAATATCACAATAAAAGATATAGTTGTAGAGGATATCATACAAAGAATGACTTAGAGGGTTAGTATAATAATAAGAGACTGCTTATAAGAAATTAAGAGTATAACAAGTTTGAGTTACAATATACTCATTTAATGCAAAAATTAATGACTATTAATGACAATAGACTATTAAGAGATAAGGGGGTTATCTAACATAGGCTTTCCAATAGCAATGAATTAGGAAGATATATGTAGATCAATATATTTGAGTGAAAAACTTTGTGGAACCGTCTTCAGCCACTGGATGCAGGATTTGTCCTGTCTTGAGTTTCTTACCATCAAAACCCATCTCAAACCTGCAGGGTATTCTTTGTCCAATCTCAGCCCAAGAGCCAGGAACAACTAGGAATGATCATTGGTGCAAAAGCATATAGTATGAACTAAGAAGAGATGGTCCTCTTTTTTTCTTTTGGAATCCAGAACTGGTAAAACCAGGCATTCAACATTAGCATTTCTCAACCTTGGCAACTTTAAGATGGGTGGACTTCAACTCCCAGAATATTCCAGCTAGCCATGATGTGGAATTCTGGGAGCTGAATTCTGCCCATCTTAAAAGTTGGCAAAGCTGACAAATATTGCTCTACATACTACATATTTCCAAAGAAAAACACCATGCTAAACATTTTTTTTCTGAAAACAACACAAAAGAGAAGCAATTATTGTATTTTGACTCTCAAAGGCCTCATGAAAGCTAACACAGATAAAATAATGCAGACATTATAAACTTAGGCAATTCCTGCAGAACTTAAATTCTGGAGGGACCATGTCAGCTGACAGGAATCTTAGTTTTAAAAAAAAAAAACCTCATGTTGATTTGTGTATTTATCTGCATGTATTATTAAGTGGGAAAGGGAATATTTGGATGGAGTCATCTACATTAACTTTGGTCCTCCGCATGGGCTGAGAATACAATATCCATGAGATAAAAAGGCAACATACATCTATTTATCTGTGAAGTTCTTGATATTCCCCAAGCTTGATGATATCTGCATATGATGTGTTATAATTTGACTAAATAATATCATCGATGCTCCTTTTTTATATAGTTTGCCTTGCCAGCTGTGGCTGGGGGTGTGGTTTTCTCCTTGCTACTTCCTTGATTAGGGTGATATTTTCTGCTTGATTGTTTCTCTGGTGTTAATCCCCGCTTATCTAGTTCTTGGCTGTTGAAGGAGATGTGTTAATTGAAGAACTGCCAAGGAGAAAACCACTGCTCACCAGTGCTAGCAGGGCAAGCTGCTGTATCAAAACAGAAAGCAAACCCCAGGCTTAATCTCACTGATGATGTTATCTAGTTGGGTAAGGAAACATCTGCAAGCAAACAACCAAGCTCAGAGAGCACCAAGGACTCCACAGTTCAACCCTGAGCAATATATATATATATATATATATATATATATATATATATATATATATATATATATATATATATATATATATATATATATATATATATATAGGTATATTCTTTCTGTTGGATATATCTATATTGATGTGATTTGATTAAGACTTTGTGATTCAGCTGCATTTCTACAACTTTCCAAATCCATAGGAGTGAGAACACTTTTCAGCATTACTTGTAGCTAATGTGTTTCTTGGGATGGGGTTCTTGCCCACATCTTTGATCGTTATTACACATTCTGAAAATACTAGGAGTTTGACAAACTGCTAAAGGCAACTTCACAGCATTGCAAAACCAGGCTGAAAAATCAGTTGAAGTTCCTTTATCATAGAGACCTACAAGCTTCATTCCTGCAAATGACCTTTATTCAGTTTTATTTCATATTGGACCCTTGATTTTAACAAATCTCATCTTGTATAGAAAACATTTTACAAGCTCAATATATCAAACTAAGTGTTATTCTAATTCGTAATTACTTGACCTTGTTTCTTAATAATAATAAAAAAATAACAAAAAGTATTTTGGCCCCATATTACATTTGCTTCACATTCTAGCGAAATAAGAACTATTTTGTTGTTTTCATAAATCCAGAGGGTTAGAAATGCACATTTTACTGAGACTGCACAAAAATCTTGTCATTGTGTTCTGATCAACTCTGGCAAATCCTGCCCTGATTCCATCAAAGAGACTCCAATGGCATCAATCTACATTACAAAATAACAAAAGACCAACTCTACAAACATCCTAACTACCACAAGTCATTGCAAACTTCAGCTATGTGACATTGCAACAAACTTTAGGACATCCTATTTGACATTTCGGTTTTTGAAGCAGTAGAGGCACTGGGGTTTATTAATAAACATTTTTGCAGCTAGATTTTCTCTACATCTGCAAGTATAATTACAGATCTGTGTCACAGAGAGAAAAAATACAATGCTTTCGTTAATTTTACAAAAAAAAAGAGGGTGATGAGCTGCAAGAGTCAAAATTCAATCAAGGGTTTCTAGAAACTTCATTTAATTTCTCTCTCTTTCTCTCATTGTGGCACAGTTGTATTTACTATTATTATTATCATCATCATCATTCATAATGATAATACTATTTGGTGTTGCTTCTTGTTAAATCTATATGGCAGAATATTGTAGAGAGCAGCCAGTAATTTTGGGGAAAACAACAAAACCTTTGCTTCTTTTTTCTTCAAGCGCATTGGTTTTTGCAATTGTAAGGGAGAAAAGCTGTAGGATTTTCTCTTTGCAGAATTTTTAAGGCTTGAGGCTGGGAGGAAGAAAGGAGGGAAGGATTCACACCCCTTGTTTTGCTAGTGCTTCTGCCTCCTGGAAAGACAATGAGAGAAATGTTAGCCAAGTTTATTTTTAATAAATAAAACAAAACAATTTGGTCACCTGTACAGGTAGTCCTCAACTTACTACCATAATTGAGCCCAAAATTTCGATTGTTGAATGAGATGCTTGTCAAGTGTGTTAAGGAAGAAAATTTACATCTGTTTCAGTAATATCATTAAAGCTTTTAAGAGGAAAAGAAAGATAATCAAAAGCTAGGATGGTTAATATAATATTATATATTGGAACACTAAACTATTTCTATTAAAAATTCTTAGTATTCATCCTAAGACCAAACTAAAGGGGCAGTCACAGAACAAAGATGTAAAAAAAGGTGAAGATAAAATAAACAAGGAAGCTCATCAGCCTTAAATATAAAATGTTAATTCTCTTTTACCCATGCTCAGCATACTCTAGTATCTTTTTGAAAATTTTAACTGCTGCCAGAGATAAATCTAGCACTGTTTCATGTAATAAAGAGTTCCTTATTGGAGAGGAGAAAATCCAGAAAAAAAAGCTCTCATGGTGAGAGAAAATAAACTTTAAATGCAACACTTGCATTTAGACCAGGAATCTCCAAACTCGGTCACTTTAAGACTTATGGACTTCAACTCCCAGCATGCTGGCTGGGGAATTCTGGGAGTTGAAGTCCACAAGTCTCAAAATGGCTGAGTTTGGAGACTCCCAGTTTAGACTTTCAAAGCACAGGAAACAGAGTTCAAGCAACTGTGGCAATACCTACCTTTGAACCAGGTGGGGGAGTCAAGCCTAAAAAAGCATAGACAGCATTATTCTCTCTAGCTTCAAAGAAAGCGTCATAATCCTATGGGATGGGAGAGGGAAGAAAAGAAACATCAGTATATAGCCTTTAGGAACCAGTTTGTAGTATTTGATCTTTGAGGAAAAGGAACTCACGAAGACCCACCATGCCTATTTATAAATCTATATCTACGGGTATATATAAAAGGCAAATACCACTCACTCATCACAAGACCTCCAGAACTATAAAGCCTACAAATTTGAAATTTGGCACGTATGTTCCTCTTGGCTTCTAGGTGCTCGCTAAGAAAGGATTTTTTCAAAATGACCATCAGATCTTTAGTATTTCTTATATTATTATTAAAACGCTCTGATGCTAAGGAGTTCTACTCCCCCTCCTCACCTGAAAAGAACTCTGTTCCAACTGCCAGTTGCCTCACATTCCGCTACCTCAGTTCAAACTGACAGATGTTCCACTCCTTCACTCAGGAGTGGTCTGGGGCTCCTTACAGTAGTAAACATTGGTACTTCACCAAAATGTCTATGCCTTCCACCTATGGAACTGCTTCCATAGATCTCAAGGCAGCGGGAGCAATATTCCCTTATGTGTTTTAATTACCGACCACCACTCAGCCAATGTATTGAACTGGATTTCTCCTGCATTGTCCAATCACATAGTTTCATTGTGAAGCACGGATGTCCAGCTAGTATTAATATATTTCCCATTTTTCCGTGATACTGAAGGAAGCAGAGGAACCTATCCAACACTTTACTAACCTCTGAGCAGAAGCTGGCTAGATGATTATTTTCAAGAGACATCCTAGAATTTCATCTTAATACGCAATACTTTTTTTAATGAAATCTATTCTGTCCATTACAGTTGACTTCATAAGCCCATCCTTTATTCTTAGGCTATTCCATTAGTAAGAAACAAAGTAGTTGTGATAGGGAATTCATCCCGGGAGAATTGGACTTGGCTGGTTCAGTTACATATTGTTGGCTTTAAAAATCAACACGTACTCCAGCTGGTTTGGCAAGAAATCTGATGGTTGGATTATACCTGGGCCAATAAATATGCTGAGTAGCTTGAATTAGTCTCCGAGAAGTATTTCTGAGTTGGGAAATACAGCCAAATTCAACTGTATGGGACCGCTATTCCCTAGAGGGCAGACTCTCTATATTACCAAATATTCATGTTTTAAACTATTTTTAATTAGAAAAGAATAGAATAACAGAGTTGGAAGAGACCTTGGAGGTCTCCTAGTCCAACCCCCTGTTTAGGCAGGATAACCTACACTACTTCAAACAAATGGTTATACAATCTCTTCTTAAAAACTTCCAGTGTTGAAGCATTTACAACTTCTGGAGGCAAGCGGTTCCACTGATTAATTGTTCTGTCAGGAAATTTCTCCTTAGATCTAAGTTGCTTCTCTCCTTGATTAGTTTCCACCCATTGCTTCTTGGTGCTTTGGAGAATAGTTTGACTCCCTCTTCTTTGTGGCAACCCCTGAGATATTGGAACATTGCTATCGTGTCTCCTCTAGTCCTTCTTTTCATCAGACTAGACATACCCAGTTTCAGCAACCATTGTTCCTATGTTTTACCCTCAGTCCCCTAATCATCCTTATGGCTCTTCCCTGCACTCTTTCTAAAGTCTCAAAATTCTCACATGGAGAATTTTGTTTTGTAGATTCTCATCCAAGTCCTGGTTGTCCCAAAGGTGCTTTTTCAAGAGGCAACTGGACTTTCTGGTTTTTCTTCGAAGACGTTTTGCTTCTCATCCAAGAAGCTTCTTCAACTCTTCAGAAGCTGAAGTCCCTCTTCAAAAAGCACCTATTTGCAGAGGTGAAAATGAGAATGCCTGTAGGCCCCATTCATCCAGAAATAGCCAACATCCAGAAAGGTCTTCGGTTCCGAACAAAGCATTTATGACTCTATTTCTACTATTTAAAAAATATCTTGAAAATTCTGGAATTGAAGCCGGCACATCTTCAAATTGCCAAAGTTGAGAAATCTGGCTTAGTTTATAGCCCAGGGATTTCTAAGCGTAACTTGGAAGAAAAGTCTGTTTAGCCTTTTCAGTTCAAATGAAGTAGACCCAGCATTTCTCCTCTGTTGTGACTTTCCACCTCATTCCACCCCAAAAGTTACTTGCAAATGATGTGCCCATTTGAGGCAGGGATTCTAGATTTGAAGCTTATAGAGTAAAGCTTCCTAGTGTTCTGACCTAGGCTTCCACAGCAGCATGAAGCTGAGTCCTCCTCCCGATAAACCCCTTTTATTTAATTTACAGTGAATTCCTCTCCAGAAAAGTCTTTCCTCTCCCACTATGTTTTAAGATATTTCAAAATTACTGACGTTTATCAGGCTTGGAGAGTGGCCACACCAATATCTTTCAGACACCACAATACTTGGCAAGAATGCAGGAATGAACTAATTGTCTCCTGCAAACTCCCCTCCCCTTTCGCTCCTCTTTCATTTCCTCTGGGAGGAGCCATTCACTGTCCACCTGTGGCTTTACTCCCAAGTCGGCCCCTGTTCTTTAACTGTTCCCTTCATCTGGCAGCTCTGTGCATGCGCACACTGGGAACAGGCTCCAGCTGTTCATCTGCCTCACTGATGTCTGACTCCAAAGGCAGTTGATCACTGTCAGACGGCTCTGGCCCCCTCTATGCCTCCAACACAGAGCCCTCATCCGAGCCTTCCCCAGACTCCAGGACTGGCCCAAGTTCCTCCCCAACCTCCTCACTGTCTGAATCTGCTGGCCAATGGCAGGCCACAATACCTAGCAGATTTTTAACACAAATGGAAAAAAAGCAGAGGCTGTTGCTCACCCCAAGGTACTGGCTGTCATTAAAGATACGTGGAGGCAATGGATTCCCAGTGGCTGGCCGACAGTCTTCTGGGACGTTCTCCCTCATCCATTTGCGATTCTCTTCATTGGCCGCAATGTCTTTCTCTTCAAACTCAATCTTATTGACTTCCAAGAAGCTGACCACATCTTGCTGCTGTTTTTTTATCTAGGACAAAGATATATGAATCAATGACTTCTTAGTTCCTTCTCTGTGTGAAAGTGGAGAAAAACAATCCATCTCGTGTATGCTACGGTGCACACAGTGTCCTTCAACATGTACAGAGGCAGACTCACACTGGTGAGAGAAAATTAGCATTAGCACTCAGACTTATATACCGCTTCACAGTGCTTTCCAGCCCTCTCTAAGTGGTTTACAGAGTCAGAATAGTGCCTCCAAACAATCTGGGTCCTCATTTTATCCACCATGGAAGGATGGAAGGCTGAGTCCACCTTGAGCTGATCGGAATCGAACTGTTGGCAGTGGGCATAGTTATCCTGCAATACTGCATTCTAACCACTGGGAAGAATGGAAGGAAGGAGGAAGGGAGGGAGGGAGGGAGGATGGGAGATAGCAATAACACTTAGACTTATATACTGCTTCACAGTGCTTTATACCCCTCTCTTAGCTGTTTACAGAACTAGCACTTTGCCCCCAAACAATCTGAGCCCTCATTTTACCAACCTCAGAAGGATGGACGGCCGAGTCAACCTTGAGCCTGGTGAGATTTGAACTGCCAGATTGCAGGCAACTGGCAGTCAGCAGAAGTAGCCTGCAGTACTGCACTCTATCCACTGCACCACCACAGTTCTTGTTGATGTGCTATTGATGTGGCCGAATACTGGGTGCATGTCATTTAGTTTTAATCCTATTTAGCCTATGTACGTTTAATGCGTTTCTATAATTCTGACAAGATTTTTTTTTTAAAGGAAGTTCCTTCTGGCTCCCTCTGGTGTCCAACCTTCAAAATCTCATCTTATTTTTTTAAAACAGAATTCAAAACAAAAACATTTTCCTATGAGAAGGATTCTTATATGAATTCCAAAATCTTATTTAAAATACACCAGGATGCCTTAATCTGTTTGTAACTTTCCAAAATCAACCTAATAATCCTTTTGCTGTCAAAAAAATCCTTAAATTCCTTAAACCTGTGTTTAAAAATTATTTTGCTAAGAATTGAAAGGAACTAAGCTCTATATATAGAGCAAGCAACAGAGGAAACCTGGACATACATATGCCCTCCACAATTTCCTCCACAATCACAAGGCAGTATACATAACCATTGTATTTCCATTTTCCAACAACCACAAGTTATGAGCTATTAGATTAGATTAAATTAAATTAGATTAGATTAACAGAGTTGGAAGGGAGCTTGTAGGTCATCTAGTCCAACCTCCTGCCCAAGCAGGAGACCATTTAAGTATGAGCCAGGAAGGTGCTGTAGCTTCCAAAAAAGCCAACACAATCCTAGGCTGCATCAAGAGAGGGATAGATTCTAGATCTCAGGAAGAGATAGTAAAATTCTATGCTGTACTAGTGAGACCGGATTTACAGATTACAGATTAACAGGTTCCACCACAAAACCGCGGTCGACTAAAGCCCGCTCGACGAAACCGCATACCTGACGTCATCACAGCGCGACGAAAAAAGCACGCTGTGAGCGGTAAAGCTAAAATTAACGCGTAAACCTAAACCTAACCCCCCCAAACCTAACCCTAAACCTAACCCTTAACCTAACGCTAAACCTAACGCTAACCCTTAACCTAACCCTAAACCTAACCCTAACGCTTAACGTAACCCTAAACCTAACCCTAACCCTTAACCTAACCCTAACCCTAACCCTAACCCTTACCTTTACGTGAATCGGCTTGCTTTAAAAGCGCTTTTTAAAGCGCCCTTTTTTCTCCGCGGTCGTTGTTGTCGCGCTGCTGATTTGCTTTGGTGTTCTACTATTTTCAGAGTTTATGCAACCTTGCCAATAGAATGTTTAAGCTTGTACACATTGGTTCATCTGAACGGAACCATTTATTACAATTACCTTAACATGCCTAATTACTCAATTTTGGGACAAGAAGACTTAACTGATGCTTTTGCACCAACAATTTCCTTCTTGGAGTAAAAATGTTCAATTATAGTCTCCAACCTTTCCTTCCATTGCTTCAGAGACATGAATGATTATAAGGAAACTGGTTGTTAACAAGAAACTGTGAACTTCAGGACACACACCTGATCAGCCTTTTGTCTTGGAAACCAGAATAAAGAGTGGCTGACTAGAAGCTAATGAGAAAATCAAAATTGAAGAGGTGACATTATTTCTAATTTGAGCCAGATGCAGGACTTTTCTCAAGCAGCTTGTCCATATATGGGCAAGCAAAAACACTCTAGTCCTCCAGCCAAACAGATGTGAGAGCAGCAGACAAGCAAACTAACTCCAAATATGGTTGCTGAGCTGTCTGGTATGTAGGAAGACAAACTGAAAGAGGAAATGAGGGGAAGAAATGCAAGCCAATTCTTTGGCTTTGCAATGGACAGATGCCATGGGCCGACCTTGGATCCATGGGTATTTGAGGAACATTAGGGTCAAAAAAGAGACGTACAGAAGGATGAGAATGTGGACCGACATCACTTCAACCCCTAGGAGCACACACAATCTTATGCTGTAAATTTAAAAGATCTTGTAGAATACTTGGGTGCATATCTATGTCTTATCACTTTGAGTCATTGTTGACTCTTCGCAATTGCCTGGACAAGTCCCTGCAGTTTTCTTAGCAAGATTTCACAAGTGGCTAGCCATTGGCTCTTTCCTAAAGTTGAAAGACAGGAACTGCCCCAAGGTCACTGGCCTTAGGCTTTGTGCCGAAGGCAGGACTAAAACTCAATCTCCCCCTTTTAACCTGATACCTTAACCACTAAGCCCAACAAGCTCTCTAGAATAGGAAAAGGAATAGGAATAGGAATAGAAGAGAAGAGAAGAAAAGAAAAGGATGGAAGGGAAAGGAATAGGAATAGGAGAAAAGAGAAGAGAAGGATGGGAGGGAAAGGAATAGGAATAAGAATGGGAATAAAGAAGAGAAGAGAAGAGAAGAGAAGAGACGTAAGGATGGGACAGAAAGGAATAGGAATAGGAGAATAGGAATAGGAATAGAGTAGAATTCTTTATTGGCAAAGTTTGATTGGACACAAAAGGAATTTGTCTTTGGCGCATAAACTCTCAATGTACATAAATGATATAAGTGATAAGTCATGATCACAGTCATCATAATACATTCATCATGAATCGCAAGTGGAATTGACAGGTTATTCTACTACAGTAGTGAGCTTCCACCTGACTGGCCTGCGTATGGTGCAACTGCTGAATTAGCCATTAGCCAATCAATCAATGCCAATATAAGAATATCTGGTGCATCAGATTTTGGTTTAATAATATTATTTTGACACCATCGATACAATTGCAAAAGCCGAAACTGGGCAGATTTTTTTTAAAAAAATTACAAAATAACCTTTGCAATCATGTTGGTTATAGTGAGGCTCACAACTGCAAGGCAATAGGTAACAAAACAAATCATTTTCTCCTGGGGATTCACAAATTGCTTCTTTATATACCATAGAGGCCCAAATGTAGATGGTCATGAAGACAGAACATAGAATAATATGGCAGGAAGGGACCTCGGATGTCTTCTAGTCCAAACCCCCATCTGCTCAAACAGGAGACTCCATACCATGCTGGACAAATGGTTATCCAATCTCTTCTAGAAAACCTCCATTGAAGGAGCACTCAGAACTTTTGGAGATAAGCCATTCCAACAATTTATTGTTCTCATTGTCAGGAAATTTCTTAGTTCTAGCTTGAATCTATCTTTAATGATTTTCCATCCATTACTTCTTATCCACAGCTGCTTTGGAGAATAGGTTGGACAGTTCTTTTCTATGACAGCACCTAAGATACTGGTAGACTACTGTCATATTGCCACTAGTCCTTCTCTTCGTCAGACTAGACATATCAAGCTCCCTCAATCATTCATTATGTAGTTCAGCCCCAACCCCCTAAACATTGTTGCTCTTCTCTGCACTCTTTTTAGAGTCTCACAATCTTTCTTGTATTATGGTGACCAGACTTGGATGCAGTATTCCAAGTGTATAGTATTCCACACCATAAAAAAGATGTTGAGACTCTAGAAAGAGTGCAGAGAAGAGCAACCAAGAGGATTGGGGGACTGGAGGCTAAAACATACGATGAATGGTTGCAGGAACTGGGCATGGCTTGTCTAGTGAAGAGAAGGAACAGGGGAGACATGATAGCAGTCTTCCAATATTTGAGGGGCTGCCACAGAGAGGAGGGGGGTCAAGCTATTTTCCAAAGCACCCAAAGGCCAGACAAGGAATAATGGATGGAAGCTGATGAAGGAGAGATTCAACCTGGAAATAAGGAGGAACTTTCTGACAGTGAGAACAATCAACCGATGGAACAGAAGTTGCCTTCGGAAGTTGTGGGAGTTTCACCATTGGAAGCTTTCAAGAAGAAACTGGACTGCCATCTGTCAGAAATGAGCAGGGGGTTGGACTACATGTCCTACAAGGTCCCTTCCAACTCTGTTAATCTGTAATCTGTAAATCTGGTCTCACTAGTACAGCATAGAATTTTACTATCTCTTCCTGAGATCTAGAATCTATCCCTCTCTTGATGTAGCCTAGGATTGCGTTGGCTTTTTTGGCAACTACAGCACCCTCCTGGCTCATACCTAAATGGTGGTCTACTAGCACACCCAGATCACAGTTCACACAGATCACCCAGAATCACAGTTAAGTAGCCTAAATGGACTTTAGAAGGAAAAAACCGAGAACAACAAAAACTTTCAAATAGGCTTCATTTATTTTGATAGCATGTCTACAGAGATTCTCAGTCCTCCGGGTCATGGTTGTCCCAAAGGTGGTTTTTTTTCAAGAGGCAACTGGACTTTCTGGTTTTTCTTTGAAGACGTTTCGCTTCTCATCCAAGAAGCTTCTTCAGCTCTGACTGATAGTGGGGAATGGAAAGATTTATATTCCTTGCAAACAGCTCCACTATATTTCCCTGAAATGCAATGGATTTATTGCCCTCATTAGCAGCCCAGTAATCTCACTACTGTCTAGAACAGAGGTGGGGAATTATTGTAGGATATGGTGGCTCAGTGGCTAAGATACTGAGCTTGTCGATCAGAAAGGTTGGCAGTTCGGCGGTTCAAATCCCTAATGTTGCATAACGGAGTGAGCTCCCATTACCAGTCCCAGCTTCTGCCAACCTAGCAGCATGTAAAAAATGCAAGTAGAAAAATAGGAACCACCTTTGGTGGGAAGGTAACAGCATTCCATGCGCCTTCGGCATTTAGTCATGCCAGCCACATGACCATGGAGATGTCTTCGGACAGTGTTGGCTCTTCGGCTTTGAAACGGAGGTCAGCACTGCCCCCTAGAGTCAGGAACGACTAGGAGATATGCACGAGGGGAACCTTTACCTTTAATCTGACCACTGTCTAGAACAGAGATATGGAATTATGAGCCCTTTATGACTTGTGGACTTCAACTCCCAGAATTCCTGAGCGGAAAAAAAATTTGGGAGTTGAAGTCCACAAGTCATAAAAAGGGTCATCGTTCCACACCTCTGCTCAAGTGGGGAGGTGCTCCTTCAGTTGGCTTTATGGCTATGATTGAAATAAGGCAGACTTTTCTCTAATGTACCCCAGAGGCAATGTTCCAGAGCCAAGGGCATTTCATCTCGCTATCTGCTTCCTGCAGAGGACTTGCCATTTGCGCTTGGCAAAATTCCTTTATGTCACAAATTGTCTTGGAAGTTTATAGCGGAAACAACTCAACGCAGCAGTGAGATTGAGCCAGTCTGGAAGGAAAAGCAACAGGCAAGCAAGAGAAACTTGGAAGAGCGATGCACGGTATGCAAGATGCTTTGGGCTGATTTGGAGGGGGACATGTCCCCCGTCCCCCCCGAGGGACCAAGAAAGACCCGTGGAGTTACTTCTGAGAGGCTTCTTTTATTGTTCCTTACCTAGAGAAAATAGGGGTGCAGTGCCTCAGTAGCTAAGAAGCTGAGCTTGTCGATCAGAAATGTCAGCAGTTCGAATCCCTAGTGCCACGTAACGGAGTGAGCTCCTGTTACTTGTCCCAGCTTCTGCCAACCTAGCAGTTCAAAAGCACGTAAAAAATGCAAGTAGAAAAATAGAAACCACCTTTGGTGAGAAGGTAACAGCGTTCCGTGCTCCTTCAGCATTTAGACATGCCGGCCACATGACCACGGAGACGTCTTCGGACAGTGCTGGCTCTTCGGCTTTGAAACGGAGATGAGCACCGCCCCCTAGAGTCAGGAACAATCAGCCAGGGTTGTGATTTGCGGGTTCTCCGAACTGGGCAGATTCTTAGCTAGGGGTTCTCCTGAATCTGTGCGAACCCACAGCAGCCCACCGCTGGCAAGGATGCTCCAATTTATTCCAGGTAAAATGCTGGCTTTCTTTCTCTCCAAATGGGGTTGACACACTTGAACATATGCCAACGCTTTTTTTTTAAGCCAGGTGATTGCCTCCTTTTTTGAAATTTAGGAATTACACCTAATTCCTGATGGGCTCATTCAAACTCCTTTGGCTGCGGCCTGCGGCATCCCTCCATTCAAATGGCTTGGACTTCAGAGCTCAGAACAGGCCTTCCTTTCAAATGGGGGAAGGAAAAAAGAGGTGACAACAGGGAACAATGGACTGCTGCCAGGAGAAATTAATTTATCTGCAGGGAACTGAGCCAGCCTGCATGTTTTGCCTTTGTTTGACATTTAAAAGAACACTAGGAATGTGCTTACTGCTCCAGATTGAAAGTGCACCCAGCAAGAGCACAGCTGAGAACTTGGAGGTTTCGGAGGAGAAGACAAGCAAAACAGTTAGGATGACATAAAGCCAACCGGTAGGCTTCAAAAAAAGCCAAGAAGCTTCCCCCCCCACACACACACATATACAAAAAAAGAGAGATCTAGACAGCATACTAAAAAGCAGAGACTTCACCCTTCAGCAAAATTGTGTATAATCAAGGCTATGGTTTTCCCAGTTGCAATGGATGGCTATGAAAGTTGGACCATAAGGAAGGCTGAGCGCCAAAGAAATGAGGCCTTTGAACTATGGTGCTGGAGAAGACTCCTGCAAGTCCCTTGGACTGCAAGGCTATCCAACCGGTCAGTGCTAGAGGAGATCAACCCTGACTGCTCTTTAAAAGGCCAGATCCTGAAGAGGAAAGTCAAATACTTTGGCCACCTAATGAGAAGGAAGGACTCACTGGAGAAGAGCCTAATGCTGGGAAAGATGGAGGGCAAAAGAAGAAGGGGATGACAGAGAATGAGGTAGCTGGATGGAGTCACCGAAGCAGTCGGCGTGAGCCTAAATGGACTCCAGAGGATGGTAGAGGACAGGAAGGCCTGGAGGAATGTTGTCCATGGGGTCGCGATGGGTCGGACATGACTTCGCAACTAACAACAACAACCAAAGAGGCGTAAGGTCCTTGGCTACCAACTGTTATACCTGATGGTCATTAAATCACAAGGAAGTCTTTGGAATTAAAAGAATCTGCCTTAACCTATCCAAGGCTAGAATATTTGGGCATGAACTTTTCCAAAGTTCTTGACTTCCTGGTGTTGGGTACACATTGCTCACACCTTGCATTAAGCAAAGCGCACAAAAATCTAAGGAATCATATTTCTGTTAACAGTGTACAAAGGTTTACAGGCCAGGAATGCAGGTAGGGTTCAAATCAATGGCACTGGGGCAAAAGCTGACTTGGATTAACATTTAAATCCATATTAAGACTGCTGGAAGTGTACAAATAAAGAGGGGTCTTTTTATCATCAATGGTGGACATGTGATAAAGCACAAAATTTTAATATATTTTTTTTTGAAAATGAAGATAAAAATGAAACCAGAACTTTTCCTTTTGGGTTTAATGGGAAAGGAACATATTAACATGCTCTGATGCTAAGGAATTAGACATTCTACTTCCCCTCCCTACCTGAAAAGAACTCTGTTCCAACTACCAGTTGCCTTATATTACCACACTTGATGCTACCTCCTTCACTAAACCGAGAGTGAGTGTGGCCAGCGCGTTACTCATCCAGCCTGTGGGCTGGGATTTTAGACATTCTACTCCCACTCCCCATCTGAAAAGAACTCTGTTCCAACTGCCAGTTGCCTTATATTAACCAAGCCCAATCATAGTTTCGGAGCGAAGCACGGGTATCCAGCTATTTATATATGTTGACAGCAGCAAAATTATTGTATGCACAAAAATGGAAGGACACGTCAATTCCTACCATGGACGAATGGTTTCAGAGGTTGATGGAGTTGGCTGAAATGGCAAAAACTGACCACTTTGATTTAAAAAAAGAACATAAGTACCTTTGTTTCCATGTGGAAACCGCTTCTGAACTTCGTGCTTGATGTGGAGAAGAACGAAGCTTTGATTTTGCATTTTACTGATTATACTGATAGATCTTTATAGAAAAGACTGGTTCATACTATTACGGTAAAACAAAAAGTTATGATTTGATGTTAATGCCTTATTTTACTGTAAGGGAGAAAGTCAGGAGCCAATGCTTCTTTTTCTTTTTTCTTTTCCTTATCTTTCCTCACTTCTCTTTCCCCCTGTCCCTCCCTGCTGCTTTCCTATTAACTTTGTATTTTGTAGTTTACAATACTTTATAACTCAATAAAAATGGAGACAATGTTAATGACAAGACTCCTTACATCGACAGTTTTCCCAGTCGAAGATCACACCGTGATGGCAAAAGTGGGTGTAAATCTGGTAGATATCTCCAAGAATTTAGAGAGCTTAAATCAATGCTAAGGTTGCAGGTTGTATACATTCATTCGAAATACAATTAGTCCTCGATTTACATCAGTTCATTTAGTGACAATGGTGCTGAAAAAAGGTAAACCTATGATCGTTTTTCACGCTTAGAACTGTCTCAGCATCCCCGTGGTCATGTGATCAAAATTTGGACTCTTGGCAACTGGGCTCATACTTATGACGGTTGCTTGGCAACCAACTCATATTTATGACAGCAAAATGATAGTTGTCAATCTTCCTTTAGGTCAGGATCGGGAACGACTAGCACATATGCGCGAGGGGAACCTTTACTATTTTATTCCAAGCAGATGCTCACTCCCCTTAAGACAGTGTTTCTCAACCTTGGCAACTTGAAGATGTCCGGACGTCAACTCCCAGAATTCCCCAGCCAGCGAATGCTGGCTGGGGAATTCTGGGAGTTGACGTCCGGACATCTTCAAGTTGCCAAGGTTGAGAAACACTGCCTTAAGAGCTCGGGGCACTGAAGGAATGCTGGAAAATCACTGGCATAGCGCTGCAAACATCCGCCCTACTGCTCAGCACTGTAGGAGGCCCGATAATACACAAGCTATTTTGGGAAGTGGATAATTATTACTAAGTGCTCATGACTTCTTTCAAGGTTACATTAAGCAAACAAACAAATAAACCCAAGAATCGTATATAAGGCAATAGCATCCACAGAAGCAGCAGGGATATGCAGTCAAGGACACAACACCGACTGCCATTTGTCAGAAATGGTGAAGGGTCTCCTGCTTGGGCAGGAGATGACCTACAAGACCCCTACAAGACCCCTTAGAGCCGAGGTGGCGCAGTGGTTAGGGTGCAGTACTGCAGGCCACTTCAGCTGACTGTTATCTGCAGTTCAGCAGTTCAAATCTCACCGGCTCAAGGTTGACTCAGCCTTCCATCCTTCCGAGGTGGGTGAAATGAGGACCCAGACTGTGGGGGCGATATGCTGACTCTGTAAACCGCTTAGAGAGGGCTGAAAGCCCTATGAAGCGGTATATAAGTCTAACTGCTATTGCTATTGCTATTCAAATTCTGTTAAGCCGCAGTGGCGCAGTGGTTAAGAGTGCAGTACTGCAGGCTACTTCTGCTGACTGCCAGCTGACTGCAATTTGGCAGTTCAAATCTCACCGGGCTCAAGGTTGACTCAGCCTTCCATCCTTCCGAGGTCAGTAAAATGAGGGCCCAGATTGTTGGGGGCAAATATGCTGACTCTGTAAACTGCTTAGAGAGGGCTGTAAAGCACTGTGAAGTGATATATAAGTCTAAGGGCTATTGCTAATCTGTTAAATCAAGACAAGACTATGCCTTCTTGGGTCAAAGGGAAAAAACGGGGGAAATGCATACATCCAGTCCCTAAGGGGGAAGAACCAAAACCTGCAGAGATGAATATCTTGTGTGTGTGTGTGTGTCTTCTAAAACAACATCTTTTTTTCATATTGCACACATAATTTATTCAAATGCTGTATCCAGATCCAGAAAAGCCAGTCAGGATATTTCTGCTTTGATACTGTTGATACTGTTCAGTATTAATTTGGCCTATGAAGCAGCCTGGAGGAGTTCTGTCAAACCTGTGCATCCATCAACGGAACCATCCCAACAACATGTGAGGCTTCCTTTAGAAAGCAGGAAATATAAAACACAATGCACAGAGAGATAAAACATCTCTTTAATTTCTCCAGTAATCCTTATGCGAGCAATTATTTATCAATAAAAATCAATATGCTCCAGGCATTTCCACTAATGCACTCTGGGTGCTCTGCTTCTTTTTTTAAAATTTTTACATTCAGAGACTGCTTCATTTAATGACTGAGTTACCAGTCTCAAGTTTGGTCATTAAACAATGTCGTGGCCTGTCGGCCACCGACCCTTCCAGCAGTTGAATCAGAGGAGAAGGAGGAAATGTGGGAGTCAGGGCCAGCAGCCAGGCACCTTGAGAGCTTCAAGGGGGAAGAGGGAATGGAACTGGCAGAGAGAGAGAGAGAGACAGAGAGAGAGACAGAGACAGAGGCAGAGCCTGGACTGGCCATCAGTTCTCAGATGGTGAGTCAACAGCCCCCAGGTCTGGAGGTGGCTGATGAGGAAGAGGAAGAACAGCTGGATCCAGTGCCTGATACATGGCTGCACAGAAGACAAAAGAGAGGAGAGCAGTGGAAATCTGTGGGCCGGTCCTTGGGAATAGATTCTGCTGCTAGTGAAGCCCTACCCTAGTTCTGGGGATAAAAGGCAGGGGACGGATATGAATAGATGTGGCAGACAACTATTCATCCCCCTGCCAGACAGACATGTTAGCCTGCTGTGAGAGAGAGAGAAACTTTTTGCTGGGGCTGCTGGCAGTTCTAATAAAGGAATCATTGATTTAACTACAGGGGGTTTCTCATGTATTGGGAAGCTGTGTCAGAACAGGTTATTTCTCTTTGGAGGAACATCTCTTCATGTCACCTGCCACTTTTACTTTGAACTGGTCCGGCCCAAATTCACCCATAGCTCTTCTAAGGTGCCACTGGGTTGTACTTCATATCCGAATCAGAGTTTACAAATTTTATCAGTTTAACAAAATATAAAATATGAAAACATAGGAAGAAAAAAAAAGATAATGGGAAAAGGGGGAGGGAAAAAAGTGCAGGGCAGAAGGAAAAAGGAAAAAAAAGGCATTGACCTCTGACACCTTTTGGTGCTGTAGAGTTCATGGCAATAAATTACTGTATTTTGGGGAGTATAAGATGCACCTTTTTCCCTCAAAAAAGAGGCTGAAAATCTGGGTGCGTCTTATACACTGAATACAGCATTTTCTTTTGCCTCCTGAAACCCTGCTCCCTTCATCAAAATGGTTGTGCATACCTTATAAGAGGTTTTCAGATAGCTCCTGGGGGCTGGGGAGGGCAGAAATGAGCAAAAAATGGGGCATTTTTTGCCGCCCTAGCCCCCAGCAGCACTCTATAAACTTCCTAATGTCCTTTTTTTTTGGACAAAAAACGTGCCCATTTTTGCAAAAATTGGGCCATTTTTTGCTCGTATTTGCCCCACCCCTGGAGCACTCTACAAGCCTTCTAAGGGTTATTCATGCCCCCCTTTTGGGAAAAAAACGGGCCCGTTTTCATGAAAATGGGCCGTTTTTGGGAGGTTTGCAAAGTGCAAAAACTTTTTTTTATTTGCTTCTTCAAAACCTTGGTGCGTCTTATACTCCAAAAATACGGTAAGACCTCAAATTTCAAAGAGCAGAGCCACGGATCATAAATGAAAAGCAAAGGATCTATTGACATTAGGGGAATTCCTATTTCTCTGGTATGCATTAGGGAAATTCCTAACATTTCCCCAGGATGCTCTGAAAATAACCTTTTTATAGCTTGACCAGAGTTTGAAGGGACCTTGTAGGTCATCTAGTCCAAGCCCCTGCCCAAGCAGGAGACCCTACACCATCCCTGACAAATGGCAGTCCAATCTTCTTTGAAAGCCTCCAGCAAGTTGATCCATTGGTTGATTGTTCTCACTGTCAGAAAAATTTATCCTTATTTCCAGATAGAATCTCTCTTTCATTAGTTTCCATTCATTATTTCCTTGTCTGGACTTCAGGTCCCTTGGAGAGTAGCTTGACCCCTTCCTCTCTGTGGCAGCCCCTCAAATATTGGAACAGGGCTATCATGTCTCCCCTGGTCCTTCTCTTCACTAGACTAGCCATGCCCAGTTCCTGCAACCGTTCATTGTGTGTTTTAGCCTCCAGTCACTTAATCTTCCTGGTTGCTTCCTCTCTGCACTTTTTCTAGAGTCTCAACAATTTTTTTTATAGTGTGGTGACCAAAATTGGATGCAGTACTCTAGGTGTGGTCTTACTAAGGCTTTATAAAGTGGTATTAGTACCTGACTTGCTCTTGAATGTAGTTTACTTTTACTGACTCAAGGACAGGAAAGAAAACAAATGGAGAAAAGATTAGTCCAGCTGTCCCAACCACAAGACTGAAAAATCGCTCTACTTCTGACAACTTGACATGACGGTAAACCAACAGCAGCTGGATTTGCTCGGATGGGGCCTCCCATTTGACATAGTTTCAAGCTGCAAACACCAGGAAGGCTGACAGGCTAACAGTGGTGGACTGAGAAGCCAACTGTATTTAATTCAAATTTAGGCTGTGGGTTTTTTTACAGCTGGTAAAAGAGGGTGAAGCAGTTAAAATTTTGGAAAAAAAAACAGAAGGAAAACTAGAAATGTGAAAAATTGGACAGCATTCAAAAGATGTTGGTAAGGTCTCCAAAATGGCAGTTTTATTGCACCTTAATCAGACACCAGGCTAAGGAAAAAATCCTTTAGCAGCATTGCAACCGGTTTTTGTACAAGGCATATATTTGAAGAAAGCATTGTGAACTTTCTTCAAGTTTACTTACACGATAGGTGTAGGCCACATATTTCCTGGGAAACAAAGCACATTGTTTGTCTCCCACCCTTTTGAGTAGGGCTGAAAATTTAAATCAATACTCCAACTGTTCTCAAATCTGTTCATCTGTGTCTGTGCATATGTGTGTTTGTAGGAGTCACTGTAGCGCAAAAATACTAATAATACACCCACTACTATCATGGGATTCTACTGCGCATTTAAAAATCTCTACATGGGTTTTTTTTTTTTTAATCTCCATAATCCTGTGATGTAGATTGCTACCATTGGGGAAATAATAAATCAGAGCAAAGAGAAAATGTATTTTTTTTTTCTTTCCAAAGTCATCCAAGAAAAGTCACAGCAGGGTGAGAATCTAAATCTAGGATTATATCCCAAGTTCATTATTGCATGCAGAAACTCCAGCACTGCATATGCTGAAAGAATTTCTAGATTTCTAGGGCCCCTTTTTTGGGATGGCGTGGGTGGGGTGGAGTTATTGGAGGGCTAAAGCTGCCTAGAGTCACTGAAAGAGAGTGGGTGGCCATATAAATTGTCTCAATAAATAAATAACAGTATAACAGCTGCCTTAAAGTTGCAGAGGCGTAAGGATCCTGCAAATAGCCTTTACAATCCACAAACCAGAACAAACGTGTAGTTTTTGGACATGGGTTTTAAGAAGTAAAAGGGTATTTTAAGGCTCTGCAAGATTTAGCAAGTTCATTCTGCTCCTTAACTCCTACTCACCCTCATCCACAAAACACACACAGGGGGCGGAGGGTAGGGGGAGAGAGGGTGGGGACAGGAGGCTAAAAATGTTGAGGTCACCCATTTTGGCAAAGTCACAGCAAGAGTAAACAACAAATATAGTTGCCAAACCAAAGCGGATTGTCCATTTTTGATCTCAGAAAATAAAAAGTTAGGATGCTCTCTAGGTTTACTCTTTTTACATTCCAGATTTAACTCTTCTGGAACTGCTAATCAAATCTGTATTATTTTTGAAGGTGGGTGCTATGTTTAATTCTCTTTCATAAATTTAATTTGGGCATTTATACTCCAGTCTTCAGCTAGAAACAATCTTGAGCAGTTTACAGGGGGAGGAGGAAGAGGAGGAGGAGAGGGAGGAGGAGGAGGAGGTAACTCAAATTAGTACAAAGAAGTTGTTGAGGAGTGCTTGTTGCTGTCTTGAGCTTGGTCGTTTGCTTGCAGAATGCAGATGTTTCATTACTCAATTAAGTAACATTATCAGCGCTAGGGAGTGTTTATATACAGTAGCTCCGTCCTGCCAGTTTTGGTGGGGCTGTGACTTGATTAGGGTATTGTTTTCTGCTTGTTTGTCTGCTTGTTAATCCCTTGGGTGTCGGTTGCTGGAGAAGATGTGTTTTGGTCTTTTTTTAAAAGTTTATTTTTCATCCTTTGAATGACATGTGAAGTTGGTTTATCTCCTAATTGTCTATTGAGAAATTATCTAACATTTTTGGACTCACCTTGGTTCTAAGCATCCCAGTTGAAATTGTGATTGTTAGTCTTCTACCTGTCTGGTCCTATGTAGTTAACTATGTCATCTTTGCAATGTATTCTGTAGATAATTCCTGTTTTTGTTTTAATAATTGGACTTGCTGGGTCCTTTGGTGTAATTTTTGGGTAGGCTTTAGTTGGTCTGTGTTTTACAGTGATATAGTGTGGCTGTAATACTCTTATTGGTTGTGGCTAAGTTGTTTTTGATGTACTGCAGTGTTATCCTTTTCATAGCTTGCGTGGATTGTGCTGTATTGGCTTGAGTGTCTATGGAGATGCTCAATCCTCCAGGGCCATGGTTGTCCCAAAGGTGCTTTTCCAAAAGGCAGCTAGATTTTCTTGAGGTTTTTTTTTCCTTGAAAGCATTTTGCTTCTCACTCAAGAAGCTTGGTTGGAACTGAAGAAGCGACCTTAGGCTAAAGATATAGAAGGATCTTGACAAACTTGAACATTGGGCACTATCTAATAAAATGAAATTCAATGGTGAAAAGAGTAAGGTTCTACATTTAGGCAACAAAAACGAAATGCACAGGTACAGCATAGGTGGTACCTTGCTCAATAGAAGTAACGGTGAGAGGGATCTTGGAGTTCTAGTGGACAACCATTTAAATATGAGCCAGCAGTGTGCAGCAGCTGCCAAAAAAGCCAACACAGTTCAAGGCTGCATAAACAGAGGGAGAGAATCAAGATCATGTGACGTGTTAATACCACTTTATAATGCCTTGGTAAGGCCACACTCGGAATACTGCTTTCAGTTTTGGTCGCCACGATGTAGAAAAGATGTAGAGACTCTAGAAAGAGTGCAGAGAAGAGCAACAAAGAGGATTAGGGGACTGGAGACTAAAACATATGAAGAATGGTTGCAGGAACTGGGTATGTCTAGTTTAATGAAAAGAAGGACTAGGGGAGACATGATAGCAGTCTTCCAATATCTCAGGGGTTGCCACAAAGAAGAGGGAGTCAAACTATTCTCCAAGGCACCAGAGGGTAGAACAAGAAGCAATGGGTGGAAACTAATCAAGGAGAGAAGGAATTTAGAACTGGGGAGAAATTTCCTGACAGTTAGAACAATTAATCAGTGGAACAGTTTGCCTCCAGAAGTTGTGAATGCCCCAACACTGGAAGTTTTTAAGAAGATGTTGGATAATCTTTTTTCTGAAATGCTATAGGGTTTCCTGCCTAGGCAGGGAGTTGGACTAGAAGACCTCCAAGGTCCCTTCCAACTCTGCTATTGTATTGTATTTGTTATTTGTTATTTGTTGTTATTTGTTATTTGTTGTTATTTGTTGTTATTTGTTGTTATTTGTTGTTATTTGTTGTTATTTGTTGTTATTTGTTGTTATTTGTATTGTATTGTATTGTATTGTATTGTATTGTATTGTATTGTATTGTATTGTATTGTATTGTATTGTATTGTATTGTATTGTATTGTATTGTATTGTATTGTATTGTATTGTATTGTATTGTATTGTATTGTACCTGAATGAGAAGCGAAACATTTTCAAGGAAAACAAACGAGAAAGTCCAGTTGCCTTTTGGGAAAGTACCGCTGGGACTACTGGTTGAATAACCAGTCCCTCTTTGATCAAGTTGCATGAGTTATCAAAAACTACCTGACCTCTTCAACTACTACAGCATTAGCAAAGCACACCCATGGACATCTAGTACAGCTGTCTGTTTACACATCAGTGAAGATGAGCCCTGCAAGATCATTACACCAGACTGCCTTGGATCCACAGAGCAAGCCCTGGGCCTCAGACAGAAATGGACTACCCTGTCATTTAAAAAAAAAAAAAACGGTTAACAGAGTTGGAAGGAACCTTGTCGGTCATCTAGTCCAACCCCCTGCCCAAGCAAGAGACCCTACACCAGTGATGGCTAACCTTTTGGCCATTATGTGCCAAAAGCGTGGGAGCGTGTGGGGGCGGTCGTGCGCATGCATGCCCACACCCATAATTCTATGTGCCCGCCCCTCCCTCCATGCATTTCCCCCCCCCTGCTTTCAGCACACGATGGCAAGGTGGACCCGTTTTTCACCCTCCCCACGCTCCAGAACCTTTCTAGAGCCTGGGGAAGGTGAAAACCGCCTCCCCCCCCCTCCCGGAGGCCTTCCGGAGGCTGAAAATGGCCCATTTGCCAACTTCCGGTCAGACCGGAAGGCCCATTTTTCGCTCTCCCTTTTGGGCTTTCCTGACTTCTGGTTCGCCCAAAAGGCCTGAAAATCAGCTGGGCAGTGCGCACATGCGAGCCAGAGCTAAGCTCGTGTGCCCACCGATATGGCTCCAGGTGCCACCTGTGGCACACATCCCATAGGTTTCCCATCAGGGCCCTACGCCATTTCAGACAGATGGCAGTCCAGTCTCTTCTTGAAAGCCTCCAGGGATGAAGCTCCCACAACTTCTGAAGGCAACTTCTGTTCCATGGGTTGATTGCTCTCACTGTCAGAAAGTTCCTCCTTATTTCCAGGTTGAATCTCTCCTTGCTCAGTTTCCATCCTTGTCTGGCCTTTGGGTGCTTTGGAAAATAGCTTGACCCCCTCCTCTCTGTGGCATCCCCTCAAAATTTGAGCTTTCTCCTCTAGGATTTTCAATGCCACGACTCGTTTCACACCGAAGTCTGTAACATTAAGATCTGGAAAGCTGTCAATCCTAATTCTCCCCATTTTACACCGATTCTGAATAAATCTCGTATTTATCTCTCTTGAAGACTGCAACTCCAGTTTCCTAAAGCTGAAATTTCTTTTGAACAGAATCACTACCAATTCTGTGAGTTTGGGGGAGGGGGGGAGAGAATTTGGACGCCAGCCACTAACTTTAAGTTGGCAACCCAGCAAAAAGCAAAGTGAGCGAAGTCTGAAAAGAATGCCTTGTGGCCGCAGTTCAAACTCCTTCAGAAAGCAGCTGGCCAGCAGTTATCCGAGAGGCCACCCAATTACCGCCTTTCAGTAGGAAAAGACCCGGCTTCTTGGCAGGCTATGAAATCAGCCAAACAATGTTTGACTTTTACAGCTCTGGAAATGGCTTTTGTATAGTCCAAAATAAACACAGAGGCAACCTCCCCACTAGCTGGAGGGCAGCAGCTTAACGTGGTTATCCATTAACTGCTAAAGGTTCAGCAAGGAAACTGAGGGGGGGGGGGGAGCTATAGCTTTCCTGCTGAGCCCTGCAGAACATCCTTAAGACTGTTTGATTCGCATTTTTCTTCCATTATTTTTTAAAGGCATTTAAACACCTCACACTTGCCAACCACAGTTCAAAAGATTAACAGCCAGAATAATTCAAAATGAATCGGGTGTTTTTGGCAACGGCGCTTCCATTCAAGCATTCAAAAATTAAAGTTGGCATGAAATACAGAAGCCAGCGCCTTGGTTGTCCCACTTCATTGAGTTAAAAGTTAACTTGCTAGTCCTTAGGACGGCCAAAAGACCCTCTGTAAGATCTTCCAGCTAGCTAGCTTCGTTCACCTTTCCACCAGTTTCCTTTCGTTGATGTCCTAGCAGCTGTTTGGTTGAAACACAAACCTCTGCGCCATTAAAAGGCCACGGATTCTGAGTCTGCCTAACAATTTACAAGTTCATGTTTTTAGGGTGGTTCTTAGAAAGGCTGTTTGGTGAAGCTTGCCAGGAAACCACAGAATTAAAGAATTTTGCCTCCCTAAAGACTGTTTGCTATGCTTTTTTTTGCAGTTGGAATTTTCCAGCTTGGTTTGGAACAACAGATGCTGCCAATTATAACTTCTTATACAAATCTAACCCATCCCTTTAAAGATGACGTCCATCCACTCATAAGGCTTTCATGTTATTCAGCATACCTCAGTGCCATGATTAGATTTCCTCTCGTGTATGATCATTAACAGATATGCTCAAGGCAGATTTTACCCATGCACAACCATCTTCACTACACAGCGTGGACAAATCCAAATGAAGAGCACTCATACAACCCTAACAAATATGAAGCAGCAACTTCAAAAACATAATTAGCAAACTAGAGATCTGGAAACGACTTAGACAGATGGTAACTCCTGGGTTATGCCTTTTTCCCCTCCTTCTGTTGAATCGTATCTGATTCATAGAGACTCTCTGAGGTTTTTCTTGGCAAAGTTTTTTTGGGGATGTGGCTTGCCATTGACTCCTTCCTAGGGCTGAGAGAGAGTGACTGGCCCAAGGGTCACCCACTCTATGCTTGTTGTGGCCCTCTAGCAGCCAGAGGAACTGGCAGCAGATTCGGACAGTGAGGAGTTTGGGGAGAAAGATGGACCAGTCCTGGAGTTTGGGGAAGGCTCTGATGAGAGCTCTGCATCGGAGACAGAGAAGGGGCCAGAGCCATCTGACAGTTATCAGCTGCCTTCAGAGTCAGACATCAGTGAGGCAAACAAACAGCTGGAGCCTGTTCTCAGTGTGCACATGTGCAGAGTTGCCAGGCGAAGGGAACAGCTAAAGAACAGGGTTGACTTGGGAGTAAGGCCACGGGTGGATAATGAATGGCCCCTCCCAGAGGAAATAAAAGAGGAGTGAAGGAGGAGTGGAGTTTGCAGGAGACAAGTAGTTCGCTTAATTGGTTCTTGACTCTCTGAGACTCCTTGCCAAGTTCTGCAGAGATTGGCCTGGCAATTCTCCAAGCCAGATAAGGTCTGTGACTGCAAATCCTCCCTTGAAAGACTTTGCTGGATGTGAATGAGCAGAATTCACAGTCAATTAATAAAAGGGGGTTTTGTAGGGACAAGGAGTTTTCTTCAGGCTCTTGGGAAGCCTCAGTCAGAATAGTGCTCAAGGCACATCTAGAACTCAAAATCTTTCTAAAGGTTTCTAACTTGATGCCTTAACCACTACAACTACACTGGGTATCACCCACCGATCTCTACCCTCCCTTTAAAAGTATTCGCTCAGATTGTTCCCAAAAATAAATACTCTTTTAATAGTCCCTAGATGAATGGTTGGGTCAAGAACCACTGGTACAAGGCCTAAAATAAAGCTAAAAACAATATTTAAAAGAACCAAGAAAAGAATGCGAACAGAAGGAAGACTGGACATCTACCCATTTCCAGTCCTCAAAAAATATTCAGTATGATCCCCAGTCATCCAGCCCTGCCCTCAACGATGAATCACACTCTACACAAACCACGATGCTTGAGTTCATACAGCACACTGAGACCGTATGAAACAGAGGGCTTAGAGAGTGCGATTCCAGCCTGTAAGTGACTTAATTGAGTACTTGAGAGACTGCCTGCTGCCAATTACCTCCCAAAGACCCATTAGATCACACAGGGTGGGCCTCCTCCGGGTTCCATCTACCAGCCAATGCCATCTGGCTACTACCCGGGGGAGGGCCTTCTCTGTGGCAGCTCCGGCCCTTTGGAATGAACTCCCCGCAGAGATTCGGACCCTCAGCTCTCTCCAGGCCTTCCGAAAAGCCGTTAAAACCTGGCTGTGCCGGCAGGCCTGGGGTTGATGAGTTCCCTCCACCTCTCGACTTGTGTGGCTGTGTGACTCTTGGCTATTTTAACTACTTGTATTGTACTTTTGTGTTCCCTTTCCCTTTTGAGTTGTTCGCCGCCCTGAGTCCCCCTGGGAAAAGGGCGGCATATAAATAAAACAAATCTCAAATCTCTCAAATCTTAATGAGCCTTGGTGGCGCAGTGGTTAGAGTGAAGTCCTGCAGGCTACTTCTGTTGAACATCTGCTGTTTGAATCTCACCAGGCTCAAGGTTGACTCAGTCTTCCATCCTTCCGGGGTGGGTTAAATGAGGACCAAGATTGTTCAGGACAATTTGCTGACTTTCAAAACCATTTAGAGAAGGCTGTAGAGCACTGTGAAGTGGTCTATAAGTGCTATTGCTATGATCTTCTCTTCTAGGCAATTCCTAGGACAGGCCAAGCCAACCTCTGCAGAAAAGGAGGAGGAAAAATTGGACTTCTACAGGTTAATAATAGGAAGAATCTGGACTATGTGGAACTTCAACGTGCCTTCATTTTGGGCCTAGGACAATTCATCGTGGCCAACTGGCTACAAGACAACTCACTGCAGGACAAGAGGTACACTAATATCAAAGAAATGGTGGAATAGAATCATTAAAGAAAGGATGCAAAAGGAGGGACAGAATAGCAATGGCACTTAAACTTGCATACCACTTCACAATGCTTTCTACCCCTTTCTAAGCGGTTTTACAAAGTCAGTCTCTTGCCCCCAAGAATCTGGATCCTCATTTGACCCACCTCAGAAGGGTGGAAGGCTGAGTCAACCTTGAGCCTGGTGAGATCTGAACTGCCAAATTGTCTGCAGCACTACACTCTAACCACTGTACCACCGCAGCTCTTAGCATGAAATGGTAATGGCAAAAATTAAATTAGATAGATAGATAGATAGATAGATAGATAGATAGATAGATAGATAGATAGATAGATAGATAGATAGATGGATGATGGATGATAGATGATAGATGATAGATGATGATAGATGAGATAGATAGATTAGATAGATAGATAGATAGATAGATAGATAGATAGATAGATAGATAGATAGATGATAGATAGATGATAGATAGATGATAGATAGATAGATGATAGATGATAGATGATGATAGATGATAGATAGATTAGATAGATAGATAGATAGATAGATAGATAGATAGATAGATAGATAGATAGATAGACAGACACAGAGAGAGAGAGAGAGAGAGAGAGAGAGAGAGATGATAGAGATGATAGAGATGATAGAGATAGAGATAGAGATAGAGATAGAGATAGAGATAGAGATAGATAGATAGATAGATTTTAAATAATTAAATAGAATTGTTAAATTGTCTTGCAGAGAGTTGGCAGCGACGATTTGGTTGTGGCAAGTTGTCCCATTCCATTCATTTTGCAGGCCCTTCCAGGTAGTCCTTGATTTACAACGAAGCTACAACGGCACTGAAAAAAAAAGTGACTTATGACTGGTCTTCACACTTACAACCACTGCAGCATCCCCATGGTCACACGATCAAAACACGATCAAAACTTTTGGCCGTTGACAATCAGCACGTATGGTTTACGATGGTTGCAGCCAGGACCATGTGATCACATTTCCAATTTTCCCCCTTTGGCTTCTGTCAAGCAAAGTCAATGGGGGAAACTGCATTCGTTTAATGGCCATATGGGTCATTTAATAAATGCACTGATTCACTTAACAACTGTGGCAAAAAAAGGTCATAAAATTAGGCATCGCTCACTTAACAGCTGCTTTGCTTAAGAATGAATATTCTGGTCTCAACTGGGATTATTACCAAATTTTTCAGAGTATAAGACGCACCAAGGTTTGAAGAGGCAATTTTTTTAAAAAAAAGTTTTTGCACTCTGCAAACCTCCCAAAAACGGGTCTGTTTTTTTTTCAAAAAAAAAGGACATGAATAGCCCTTAGGAGACTTGTAGAGTGATCCTGGGGAGGTGAGGCCCCCAAAACAAGCAAAAATATGGTCCATTTTTTGAGAAAATGGGTCTGTTTTTTCTCAAAAAAAGGGCATTAGGAAGCTTATAGAGTGCTCCGGGGGGGGGGGCAAAATTGAGCAAAAAACGGCCCATTTTTTGTACATTTCTGCCCTCCCCCGCCCCCAGCAGCTCTCTGAAAGCCGCCTACAAGCTATGCATGGCCATTTTGGTGAAAGGGACGGGTTTCAGGAGGCCAAAAAATGCTGTATTCAGTGTATAAGATGCACCCAAGTTTTCAGCTTCTTTTTTGAGGAAAAAAAGGTGCGTCTTATACTCCGAAAAATACGGTATATTGGAGATCAGCTGTAGCATCTTTCATTTTAAGTCAGTGGTTTTGTTCTTCCAAACTTGACTTAAAATATGTAGACTTCAACTCCCAGAATTCCCCAGCCCCCCCCCCCCCCCTGCTGTGTGGGTTCAAGTTTGTGCCTGTTGGGAATCTCCATATGGCCAATGAAACAGCCATTTTCATGGAGTTTGTTTATTATGGACAATCCTCAAAGAAGAGTTAAATTAGTATAAACTACAGGAAAATACCTGCCTCAGGAGTTTATGCAGGGAGTCCTCGACTTACGACCATAATTGAGCCCAACATTTCTCTTGCTACGGTAAGTGAAACACCTGTTAAATGATTTCCCCTCATTTTACGACCTTCTTCTTGCCACGGTTGTTAAGCGAATCACTGTGGTTGTTAAATTAATCAAACTCTTGTTAAGCGAATCTGGCTTCTCCAGTGACTTTGCTTGTCAGAAAGTAACAAAAGGGGACCCCGGGACACTGCCACCGTCATAGATGTGAGCCAATTGCCAAGCGTCTGACTTTTGATCATGAGACCCTGGGGATGCTTCAACGAGTGACAATCGGTCGTAAGTCACTTTTTTCATTGCCGATGTAACGTTGAACAGTCACTAAAGGAACCGTTGTAAGTGGAGGACTTACCTATAATCAGGAATGTAGTTATGAAGGAGAAAAAGAGATGAAACACAAAGACAGGGTACCAGAAAGAAAGGATGAAGCAGCAGCTGCAATTAAAATCGTAATTGAAATATTTCATTTGGGGTGATTGATTAAAGGGTGAAAGCTAATATTTCTACTGCAGAGATGGCTTCTAAAAGCTTTGATACTTAAGAAAGTGAAGAGGAACAGAACATTCTTCTTCCTCCTCCCTGTTTAGCATTTTGTAGAGTAAAATTTCAGGCATAATCTTGATGCTAAGACAAATTGCCTACACCATTGTCTCAGCCTGCCTAAAAACAGTTTTTTAATTATAGGCTTTGCCCAAAACACGTTACATGTTAAAGCAGTAGCACTGATCTCTCCACCAACTCTCCACTCGTGAGAGCACCCTTGATATTAACAGATTAACAGATTGGAAGGGATCTTATAGGTCATCTAGTCCAACCCCCTGCCCAAGCAGGAGACCCTACACCATTTCTGACAGATAGCAATCTAGTCTCTTCTTGAAAGCCTCCAGTGATGAAGCTCCCATAACCTCTGAAGGCAACTTCTGTTCCATGGGTTGATTGTTCTCACTGTCAGAAAGTTCCTCCTTATTTCCAGGTTGAATCTCTCTTTGGTCAGTTTCCATCCATTACTCCTTGTCTGGCCTTCAGGTGCTTTGGAAAATAGCGTGACCCCTTCCTCTCTGTGGCAGCCCCTCAAATATTGGAAGACTGCTCTCATGTCTCCCCTGGTCCTTCTCTTCTCTAGACTAGCCATGCCCAGTTCCTATAACCATTCTTCATATGTTTTATCCTCCAGTCCCCTAATCATCTTGGTTGCTCTTCTCTGCATTCTCTCTAGAATCTCAACAAGATCAGGAGTAAATAGAATAGAATAACAGAGTTGGAAGGAACCATGGAGGTTTTCTAGTCCAACCCCCTGCTTAAGCAGGAAACCCTACACCACTTCAGACAAATGGTTATCCAATCTCTTCTTTAAAACTTCCAGTGTTGGAACATTCAAAACTTCTTGAGGCAAGTTGTTCCACTGATTAATTGTTCTGTCAGGAAATTTCTCCTTAGTTCTAGGTTGCTTCTCTCCTTGATGGGTTTCCACCCATTGCTTCTTGTCCTGCCCTGAGGTGCTTTGGAAATCAGCTTGACCCCCTCCTCTCTGTGGCAGCCCCTCAAATATTGGAAGACTGCTATCATGTCTCCCCTGGTCTTTCTCTTCACTAGACTAGCCATGCCCAGTTCCTGCAACCGTTCTTCACACACATTCATCGGCATAGTACCATGTGTGTGTGAACCTAGTAAGAGTGTAATTCTGCATAAAGAGAAATTCTGAACAAAGGCCTTTCTGTTAAGTTTCCTGGAGCAGAGGTTAGCCTCTGGGAGTTCAGAACTCCGCAAGGCCTTCTGCTAAGCTGCAGCTCAATAAGAGTTTTCCACGTGAACTTTTAAGAGTCAACCCCCTACTTGTTAAAGGTCACCAACGCAAGAGGAGGCCAAGTGGCAAATGATCGACTCAGGAAAGTATTAAGCAGCTCCCAAGATTCGTTTTAAGGCATTTTAAGGCTTGTTTCTCCAGTGAAAATGTGGTGCTGATTCACCCTTTTGAGTTGGCCTTTAAAAAGTCTGTCCAATAACAACACACAATTGCTTTCTTTAAAGCATAAGAACCAAGGACTTGCAAAGGTTTTCCTCACTTTATTTTCTTAGCTATAGCCCTGCCCAGATGGTCTAGACAAGAAGCACAAACAGGAGTGCTAACTTTATCTTTATTGTTAAAGTGTAACATTAACAGATTCTTGCAAAACTGGACGTACTTCTCCCTCCCTTCCTTTTACTCTCCAGAAAACCAGGGAGGGTCCTTTCTGAAACGTTTCCCATGTTTTCCCTTCTTCTGTGGGCTGAGACATTTTCGCTTGCTGCTTGTCTAGTCTGCAGTTCCCCCTCCTGTCTCCCAAGGTCATTCACACATAGCTTTACTCTTACTGACCCCAAGAGGTAGATCAGGCAGGTCAGAGACAATTGACAAAAACCAAGTTACTAAGTCTGATGTCCAAAGCAGAGCTTCTGCATCAAGATCTCCCTTAAGCACACCACCCTACTACTCAATGCAATATTTTGTCCATGCAATGGACCACCAGCTAAATATGAGCCAGCAGTGTGCAGCAGCAGCCAAAAAAGCCAATGCAATCCTAAATTGTATTAACAGAGGGATACAATCAAGATCAAGTGAGATACTAATACCACTCTATAAAGCCTTAGTAAGACCACACCTAGAGTACTGCATCCAGTTTTGGTCACCACACTATAAAAAAATATGTTGAGACTCTAGAAAAAGTGCTGAGAAGCGCAACCAGGATGATTAGGAGACTGGAGACTAAAACATATGAAGAATGGTTGCAGGAACTGGGCATGGCTAGTCTAGGGAAGAGAAGGACCGGGTGAGACAGGAGAGCAATATTTGAGGGGCTGCCACAGAGAGGAGTGGGTCAAGCTATTTTCCAAAGCACCCGAAGGCCAGACAAGGGATAATGGATGGAAACTGATCAAGGAGAGATTCAACCTGGAAATAAGGAGGAACTTTCTGACAGTGAGAACAATCAACCAATGGAACAGAAGTTGCCTTCAGAAGTTGTGGGAGCTCCATCACTGGAGGCTTTCAAGAAGAGATCAGACTGCCATTTGTCAGAAATTGTGTAGGGTCTCCTGCTTGAGGGGGGGTTGGACTATAGGACCTATAGAGTCCTTTCCAACTCTGTTAATCTGTATAATCTGTATTTTGGTCATCCCTGTGCATTTTGGGAAATAGCCCTCGGTCTTTCTCTAGCTTTGCAATTCTCTCATCAATGCTGAGTCACAGAGATCTCACTTAATGTACTCACTAAATTATAGCTGAGGCATTTTGGATGAAAACAGAGAATGGAAACGCGAGAAATCTGTAAACACTGAGGTCTGCAGGACAGAATGCTTGGGGAAAACCACGAAGTGAAAATAAAATTTGGAATAAACAGAAAGCAGAATGCACCAAACACCTTTGCTGGAATCAAAACAAAGACCAGAGTTTTGTCTTTCAAAACAGCTGGATCTTTGCTTGGAGTGATGAAAGCAGGATGCTAAGTGGATTAAATGGATGCTTATTGTTTAGATAATCTCAGTAATCTTTTTTTTTAAGGTGAAATATGCAAACGAGGAAAATTGACAAACTGGCCACTGGATTCCTCCCAGGCAAACTTTTATCAGAAGGCACTAAGAAAAGAAAGAATTCTTGCACAGAAAAAGAATGGCTCCATCTTCAGAGGCAGATGTTCTCCAGATAAGCAGAAAGCTTCAGAACAAAGCTTCCTCTAAATAATAATAATTAAAAAAGGTTATACACAGTTATGAAGCCTCAAGCGTGGACGGAGGAGACGGAAAATGTTTGTGGTCCGGCCCTGAGCAAGAAAGGACACCATCCAATGAAGATACACTGGACTATTATATGCAGAGGGGGAAACTAAGCCACAAAGCCATTCTTACATTTTACTTAGTTTAGTTTAGTTTACTTTATTGTCATTGCACATGGTACAACAAAATTAAATGCCATCTTCAGTGAACATTACAATTATAAAAATAAAAACACAAACATGCATCCTTTACATTCTATATAATTGAAATTGAAAGCCCGATATTGCACTATACCAAAGAATTCAATGTGGTTATTGCCCTGGGATAGAAGCTGTTTTTCAGTCTGTTTGTCTTTGTTTTTATTATCCTGTACGTCTGCCAGATGGTAATAGTTCAAAAAAAAAAAAAAGGATACCCAGGATGAGATGGATCTTTGAGGATGTTTTGAACTTTCTTAAGGCAGGGGGAGCTATCAAGCTCTTCCAAAGAGGGGAGAGGGCAACCAATGATCCTCTGGGCAACGATGTTGACCCCCTGGAGTGCTGTCCTATCTGCCACCGTGCAATTGGCAAACCAGACACAGGTGCAGATTTACCCAGGAGTAAACTGCAACTGACCAGGTAGGCCTTACTACAGAGGAGACCAGGCATCCGGTCTGCTCATGAAAACCAAGAGGCCACAGCCACATCCTAGACAAGACCTTCAAGAGCAAGATGATGCTATATCCATTTAAACAGATAGGCTCCCAATTCCAGGCCACGCCATTCCAGTGCATGGAATTAGTTAACAGATTAACAAGAGTTGGAAGGGACCTTGTAAGTCATCTAGTCCAACCACTGCCCCACCCCCTCAAGCAGGAGACCCTACACTATTGACTGTGCACATATTCTTCCATGCCCCCCCCAAACCCAGAAACCCTCTGCCACAAGGACTCCCATGTAGGGATGGAGGAGGGTGGGGGGGGAGAGAATTATGTCCCAGGTGAAGGGGCTGCAGCCCCAAAGCCTCCGCCCTGCTCAAGTTGCGCCCTGCTCTCATTGGGAGGGGGGGAGAGGGAGGAGGGGTCGCTGCAAAAAAAGGGAGGAAAGAAAGGGAACGGAGTCACCTCTCTCTACAATGTGGGGGGAGGCCAGGCAAGTGAGGGAGGGGGCGAAGCTGAGGTTGCAACTTTCCTCCGGGACAAAGGCGAAGAAAGTTGGGGGGGGCAGCGGGGGTGGGGGGGCGTCCCCTTACCTTGGTGGAGCCGGAGGAAGAGGCGATGAAGACTTTGAGCACCATCCTGGAGAGACCCGAGGAGGGGCGCTTCCTCGCCAGGCAGGCCAAACGAGCGTCGGGGTGAGTGGGGGGTGCTGGAGAACCGGAGCAGAGCCGGGCGAGGTCCAGCGGGCCGAGCGCTCCACCTCCCAAGCTGCCTCTCACGCTCGCTCTCCCTCTCTCAATCTGCCCAGCCCGGAAGATTCGGGCGGAGCACGTCTGACTTAAACGCGCCGTGGCAAAAAGGCGGGGCGGAGGAAGCCCCCGTAAAGGGAGCGGGGCTGCGATCCGGAGCAAACCCACGAAGGCGGCGGATGGGCTGGAGGGAGGGAGGGATTCCGTCTCGGCTGGCGCTCCAACCCCGGCCCCCTTCCAGGCTGGGAGCCAAGCCAGCCGGCCCCGCCTTTTTGAGGGATGCGCCAGGTTGCAACTCCCGTCTTCTGGAATTAGCATCCCCGGTTCACAATCAGGTTGGGGAAAGACAGAGCAGAACAACTAAGTTGGAAGGGACCTTTTGAGGTCTTCTAGTCCAACCCCGGTCCCTTCCAGGCCGAGAACCAAACCAGCGCCTCTCCCCCCCCCCTCCAATTTTCTGGAATTAGCATCCCTGTTCACAACTAGGTGTGGGGGGGGGGAAAATCTAGACTAAACAGAAGGGAACAACAAAGTTAAAAGGGATCTTGGAGGTCTTCTAGTCCAACCCTGGTCTCTTCCAGGCCGAGAACCAAGCAAGCCGCCCTGCCAGGTTGCAACTCCCATCTTCTCTAATTAGTATCCCTAGTTCACAACTAGGTTGAGGGAAAGAACTGATTAAACAGAACAGAAGAAGAAAGTTGGAAGGGACCTTTTGAGGTCTTCTATTCCAACCCCACCCCCCTTCCAGGCTGAGAACCAAGCTACCCCCCCCCCCTTTTCTGGAATTAGCATCCCTGGTTCACAACTAGGTGGGGGGGAGCTAGACTAAATAGAAAGGAACAACAAAGTTAAAAGGGATCTTGGAGGTCTTCTAGTCCAACCCTGCCCCCCTTCCAGGCTGAGAACCAAGCCAGCTGCCCCGCCAGGTTGCAATTCCCATCTTCTGGAATTAGCATCCCTAATTCACAACCAGGTTGGGGAAAGAGGTGAACTAAACAGAACAGAACAACAAAGTTGGAAGGGACCTTGGAGGTCTTCTAGTCCAACCCCCTGATCAAGCAGGTGACTCTATACAGTTTCAGACAAATGTTTTTTCCAATTTCTTCTTTAAAATCTCCAGTGATGGAGTACCCACAACTTCTGGAGGCAACTCATTCCACTGGTTAATTGTTCTCACTGTCGGCATTTTTTTCCTCCTTATTTCTAGGTTGGTTGATTCCAAGCGAAGGGCTTAAACATGTCTCGCTGAAGGGACACCTTTGATTTTGCATTTTTTAAAAATATATAAAGCCATGCTTAGACAAAATGCTCCAAATATAGATGGTACATAAATAAAGGGATGGCGCGGCTCAGTGGCCAAGACGCTGAGCTTGTCGATCAGAAAGGTCGGCAGTTCAGCGGTTTGAATCCTTAGGGCCGCATAATGGAGTGATCTCCTGTTACTTGTCCCAGCTTCTGCCAACCGAGCAGTTCGAAAGCATGTAAAAAATGCAAGTAGAAAAATAGGGACCACCTTTGGTGGGAAAGGAACAGCGTTTTGTGTGCCTTCAGCGTTTAGTCAAGCTGGCCACATGACCACAGTGACATCTTTGGACAGCGCTAGCTCTTCAGCTTTGCACGGAGATGAGCACCGCACCCTAGAGTCAGGAATGACTAGCATATATGTGCGAGGGGAACCTTTACCTTTATAGATGGTTTATTGTGCTTTTGCCTAATCAAAGCCCTTCAAACCTGAGCTTTGGGGTTAAATCAGTATTTCCAGAACGTTCTGCTTCCCCCTTTGAAAAATTTTGAAAAATTTTTGGGGGATTCCTTCCCCTAAGTGCTTTTGTTTGGATATGGCCTATTGATCAATATTTACCATATTAAATATTAAAATGCAATGATTTTGCTGCCACTTCTGATGATTGTATGGAGGGATTTTAATACTGTATTATTTGCAACAGAGCCTGGCAAGTAATTTTGATTTTGGAGGTGGCCTGAGAGGTTTTTAGAAGATCCCAATGGTCCTAGGACCACATTTTAAGGAACAATGCATTAAACCATGATTCATTTCACCCTTAGTTAATTATCGTATTTTTTGGACTATAAGACGCACCAGGGTATAAGACGCACCAGGGTATAAGACGCACCAGGGTATAAGACGCACCAAGATTTCAAAGAGGTAAGTAAGAAAAAAAAGTTTTTGCCTTCCCCCAGCAGCCCACTGCAGTCTTCAGCAGGGCTGGGGAAAGGCAAAAACGCCCCCGTTTTTCCATTGCCCAACCCTGCTGAAGCCTGCAGAGTGCTGCTGGGGGCTGAGGGAAGGCAAAAAAGTCTCAGTTTTTGTGAAAAATGGCTTGTTTTTCACAAAAATGGGATGCGAGGGAGGGGCTTCGGGAGGCTAAAAATGGCTGTATTCGGTATATAAGACGCACCAACATTTCCATGCTCTTTTAGGGGGCAAAAAGGCTCATTTTATACTCCGAAAAATATGGTAAGTTAAAATTGACTGGATTGGCAAACCAAACTCATGTATTTTGTTCAGAGCAGAGCAATAGCAATAGCAGTAGACTTATATACCGCTTCATAGGGCTTTCAGCCCTCTCTAAGCGGTTTACAGAGAGTCAGCATGTTGCCCCCAACAATCTGGGTCCTCATTTTACCCACCTCGGAAGGATGGAAGGCTGAGTCAACCCTGAGCCGGTGAGATTTGAACCGCTGAACTGCTGATCTAGCAGTAGCCTGCAGTGCTGCATTTAACCACTGCGCCACCTTGGTAGGTGGGTTCCTACCAGTTTGCACCTATTCGGTAGAACCAGTTCGTCAAATCTACCAAACCGGTTATAAGAGGTTCCACCAGTGGACCCGGAAAGCAGGCCACACCTACAGAAGAGATTCCAAAAATTTTTGAAACCCACCACTGGCAAAGATCTTATAACTTGACAGCTTTAAGACTTGCATGCTTCATGTCAGAGTTTCTGAATAGCTACTTGGACCAACCTAAGTACTAATTCATAATTTCATATCCGGTCACATGGGTGGCAAACCACTCCCACAAAGGAGGCCACACCCACAGAGTAGGTTCCAACTATTTTTGAAACCCACCACTGGAAACAGGGTAGTCCTTCTTTTCATCAAACTAGACATACCCAGGACCGACCTAAGTACTAATTCATAATTTCATATCCAGTCACATGGGCAGCAAGCCACTCCCATTCAGTCACATGGGTGGCAAGCCACTCCCACAAAGGAGGCCACACCCACAGAGCAGGTTTCAACAATTTTTGAAACCCACCACTGGTTCAGAGTGTGTAAAATCAAGTGTTTCTTGTCCAATAAACCACACATAAGATGGCAGGCGGGCATGTACTTCAAGCGGAGGTGTGGTTCATAGCACTCAGCACATCCAAAGGAGATGTTTGAATTTGGTTTAAAGAGTTGCATGTACAGCAATTGTGGGTTGTTGTACTGTGTTCTATGAACACAAATTGGCTTGCTGTACAAATAATGGTTAAACCAAGATACTTCAGACAGCGAAATGGGTGGCATATACATTTAATTTTAAAAAGTCTCAGCATAACCTATCATCTGCAGAGTTCAGTGTTTTGCATTGATCTTGCAGATGTGGGGTATTACATTTTCTGCAAGGTTGTGGCTTCTTAGTTGCTGACACCCAAGTGTATCCTTTGCAGGAGGCCAATAGGGCACTGTTTCTCAAACTTAACCAATAGGTGGACTTCAACTCCCAGAATTCCACAGCCAGCATGAGTTGAAGTGCACACAACTTAAAATGGTCTAAGGTTGAGAAACACAGCACTTCAGCATCATCTGCTCCATTTCTGAATCTTCAGCCTTTGGGTCAGGCAACAATTTGATGTCACCAAGAATGGTGTGTTGCAATCCTCCGAGACATGCCTTCGCTTCCTGTGGTTTAGTTTATTTCAACAAAAGGAAACCACTTTTCGTCTCCATCTGTTTCTCTCCAGCTCCATTTGCAGAATGCACAAAGTGGCCCATCCCATCACACCTTGTGCAAATCCTGTCTGTGTGTTCATAGTTTGGGGCAGTGTTTCTCAACCTTGGCAGCTTTGAGATGTGTGTGCACTTCAACTCCCAGAATTGAAGTCTTGCTTGACGTTTAAACGGTACTCAAACATTGGCTTAGGATATTGCATGAAGCTGAAAAACCGGGTGGAAAAACACATCTCAGTGGATTGTATCTAGTCCATTGTGAGCCGCTCTACATGGGGCTGCCCTTGAAAAGTGTTCGAAGACTTCAGCTAGTCCAGAATGCAGCCGCGCGGGCGATTGTGGGTACACCTAGGTACACACACGTTACACCTATCCTCCGTGAGCTGCACTGGCTGCCCATTGGTCTCCGGACTCGCTTCAAGGTGCTAGTTATTACTTATAAAGCCCTGCATGGCATCGGACCTGGGTACCTGAGAGACCGCCTCCTGCCAATTACCTCCCAAAGACCGATTCGATCACACAGGCTCGGCCTTCTCCGGGTTCCATCTGCCAGCCAATGTCGGCTGGCGACCCCCCAGGGGAGAGCCTTCTCTGTTGCTGCTCCAGCCCTCTGGAACGAGCTCCCCGTGGAGATCCGGATCCTTACTACCCTCCCGGCCTTCCGTAAAGCTACCAAGTCCTGGCTGTTCCGGCAGGCTGGGGGCTGTTGAAGTATCCAGTCCCGCTTCATTTGTGACTGTTGTGTATTTTAATATTGTTTGTATTGTCTTATTTATCCCCTCCCCCATTTCATTGTGAGCCGCCCGGAGTCCTTCGGGAGTGGGCAGCATACAAAACCAATAAATCTAACGAAACAAAATGAAACAAAACGAACGATTGGTTGAATTCTACAAAGAAAGGCAGGGAGGGCAGTAATGGCTAACCTTTTTTATTGTCATGTGCTGAAAGCGTGTGCCTGGTGCATGCACCCATAATGGAATATTTGTGCATACCCCCCTGTTTCCCTCATGCATGAGCTTCACCCCTGCCCTCCACCCGTATTTTGCTTCCAGCTTGGTGCCAGAGGCTTTCTAAGCCCAAAACGGGGCACAGGGGAGGGGGGGCTTCATGCAGGTCCCTATGCCCTGTTTTGGCTTCCAGGTTGCCGCAGGAGGTCTTCCCTGCCCATAAACAGGGTGCGGGGGTGCCGCACGAGCCCCCCAAATGCAATGCAAGTGCCCCATACATGTGCCCTGCCCTCCCACGCATGAGCGTGTGCCTCCCCCGCATGTGTCCCACCCCCCCCGTGCATGCATGGCAGAGAGCCAAAGACCAGCTGACTGGCGGGATGTCCATGTATGTTGGAGCTGGGCTGGGGCGAGGGCTGACGTGTCCGCCGAGAGGGCTCTGCTTGCCACCTGTGGCGCGTGTGCCATAGATCTGAACTTTTATTATTATTTCCTTACCAAACCAGGTAACATCATCGGTGCTGATGCCCTGGTGGCGTTAACTAGTTTGGGAGCCCTGATGATGTTAACCTTGTTTGGTAATGAAATGTCTTCAAGAAAACAACCAAGCAAGGATCCTATGGTGCACCTTCTTTTTGGCACAGCAGCTCCTCCCCCAAAACAACTTTGGTTAGCTCTAATCCTGCCTGCCTCCCAGGCTGTCTTTTGGAAGGTATGAGTTTGGGAGTGGTAGGACCTGCTGAAGAAGTATCCCTCCCACTCCCACCCACCCCCAGCACTTAGGTGTATGTTGTGGCCCAGCAGGAGCCATTGGAGCTGCCAAAGATTCCGATAGCGAGGGACCCTATGAGTCAGCTCTGGAAGATGTGGAGGACCCTGGACAGGGTTCAGACTCCGAGCAGGGACCAGAGAGGCTGGTTGGCTGCCAGGAGGTGCCTGAGGCATGGAGCAGCAGTGAAAGCCAAAGGAAGTTTGTCCCTGACGTCAGGCTCTGGAGCAGTGGGGAGGAACTAAGGGAGTTAGTCCCGGACACCAGGCAAAGACGGGCAGATAAGCACCGACAGCAACTACGGAGATACAGAAGATAATTGGGGCCAGGTGGTTGTGATTAGGCTCCTCCCAAGAGAGTATATAAGAAGAGACTTTGGGAGGAGGCTGTTTGCAGGACACAACTATTATACTAAAGCTGGAGAAGCTCTCGTGTGTATTTCTTATCTGTGGAAGTCTGGGTTGCTGCCAAAGTCTTGCCGGTGTGTTAATTTACCATGAATAAATTGTCTGGCAGTAATCTTGTGTTGGCGTGACTCACCGTACGGAGAGGGGTCAGAACAGGTGTGTATTTAAGTTGCTGGTGTAAACTGTGCGTGAATGTGCTTTAAATATTGCATGGTCTTCCCTGAGGAAATGCACTGCATCATGAGTCAAGTATTTTTACTGCAGGGCTTCATGTATAATATATTACACGTCATCATTGATGGCGTGTAATAAAGTACAGGAAGCCCTGGAGTAAAAAAAATACATACAGGGCATTGTGGGGATTTTAAAGAATGGCTCGCACCACCTCCAGGGATGTGCCAGCAGCCTGCTTCTACCAAGCCCAAGAATCAGGGGCTTCTTAAGCTTTTTCCAACCTTGGTTGAGTCTTTTCTTGACCATTGGAGTCACTTAACCGAGAAGGGCAGTGTAGAAAATAGATGGACTGACCGATAAATAAGGAAATGCATCTAGTCTGCGATAATATTAGCAAGTGGTCTCCAGAGTTTCAGACTTTTTTTTTTTTTTTGCAAAATGTTACAGGTTTTCAACACTTTAAACATGACCTTCTAGCTGAGGGGTGTCAAACTCAAGGCCTGGAAGCCAGTTCTGACATGTGTGTATGTGTTTGTTTGTGTGTGTGTGTGTGTGTGTGTGTGTGCTTAAATCTAGCCCATGGGGCTACCCTGGAAATAGCAAAGGACTGGCCTGCAGTGCCTCCGCCAGGAAAAACGGAGCTTGGGAGGGACCCTCCACCCCTCCCCAGAGGTGGGTTCCGGCAGTCACTACTGCTGGTTCGTTCATGGGCGCGCCACCCACCTGCCTGCGCTTTGCACGCATGCGCAGTGCAATAAAAACTGATCTGCGCATGCGCAGAAGCAAAAAACCAAGATGGCAGCGGCCAAGGCACCACCTGGAGTACCGGTTCAGGGCGTGGCAGGCCTGGGTCGCTGCCGGTTCCAGCAACCCAGGATGCCAAACCACTACCGGTTCGTCTGAACCAATCCAAACTGGTAGGAACCCACCACTGCCCCTCCCAAGCTCTGTTTTCACTGGCGGAGAGTTGCAGGAGACAGTCGCAGCCAAAACAGAGCTCAGGAGCCTGTTTTCGCTGACAGAGTGTTTGGGCCACCACAGGCGCCCCGGACACAAGTGATGTTGAGCTGGCCATGCCCATCCTGGCCATGCCCATTCCCCTCCTTCCCCCACAAGGTCAAGCTCAACCTTGATGCGGCTCTCAATGAAATTAAGTTTGACACCCCTGATGCATCTGAAGGAGTTGGAATTTGAAAATGGCGGTGGAGGTCAGAGTCGTTGGAGGGGTTTGGATTTGAGTGGCTAAGAAGCATGGCTGCACTTTGCAACTAAAGAGAGACCCCTGCTGGAACAGCTAGGAAATTAAAGGGACTGAACTCAAACTTGTTTTTTCAACATTAACAACTCACAAGATGCGCGGACTACAAGCTCCCAGAATTCGCCCAGCCAGCATGACTGGAATAACTGGTCCCAGCAAGAAACCCAGAACTCAGTATACAATTCTTACCCTCCCATTCTTTGCGTGGAAGGGATATGCAAGTCACCCTAGTTCTATTTTTTTATTTTTTTAAAAATGCAGATCTCTGTAAAATGTCTCAGTGCTATTTCTGTTGGAAGCCAAGGGGGTCTACATATCAAGTAACCAATTGTTTATTTAATAACATGTAGCTAAGAGGGGTGGCAAAACCTACGAGGCCAAAAGTAAACAAACTACATCTTGGTTCAGTGTTTCTCGACCTTGGCAACTTGAAGATGTCCGGACTTCAACTCCCAGAATTCGCTGGCTGGGGAATTCTGGGAGTTGGAGTTGAAGTCCGGACATCTTCAAGTTGCCAAGGTTGAGAAACACTGTCTTGGTTTCATAATGCATAACTCCAGCCACTTTTAAAACTGTTACTTAGTTTTTTTAAAAAATGTATTTACTTTTGATTTGAAACTGCCCAATAGCCAAAGATTTCTTTACACCTCATTTGCAATCAAACAGGAGCTGCAGAGATGCTTCACCGGTTGATCTGGATTCACAGCACTTTGCTCTGGGGAAGGCCCGCTGGGATGACAAGCAGCAAACAGTGGCCATGACAACTGGTGGAGCAACAATTGAACAATTGAGAGGTGGATTAACAAGGACTCTTCCATCGCTACCTTAGAAAAGATTGCGCATTGAGGCTTAAATAATGAAACACCATAGGAAGGAAGCACCATTCTATCCCCCAACGTTGATGGACTTTTGCATTTTATCTCAGTCACCACAGACCTATTACTGGCAGTGGATTGGGGGGGGGGGCGGAGGTGGGAAAAAAAAGAAGAAGAGTTTGACAGGCAACCTGGCCCTCTAGCCATGTGACTCATGGAGCAAGGGTACGTTTACTTCTACAAATAAACAGCATACAATATTTCTTCCGTTGTGTCAAGAAGGCAGTTTGGTGAGAGCTGGATAAGTTGCTTTTGGGTTTGATAAGAAGGGGGTATACGGATTAGGGCAGAGTGATGTTTGCAGCAATCTGACTGCATCCTTTGCGGTGGGGGGGGAGAGATAGGTG
This sequence comes from Thamnophis elegans, assembly GCF_009769535.1. Lineage (NCBI taxonomy): Eukaryota > Metazoa > Chordata > Lepidosauria > Squamata > Natricidae > Thamnophis > Thamnophis elegans. The sequence continues at coordinate 43,882,828 of NC_045552.1, read as the reverse complement.
GAGCTAAAGGCAAAGTGGGTGGGGCCAGACCCCAAGGCAACCACACGTCATCCTTAGCAAAGCATGCAAACCAGCATCTGCATTTCCTGCTTCGGATGAGGAGAGCACATCTTTCTCCTCCTGTCCTTGCTACAACTGAGAGAACAAACTGCATTACTGTCTGGTTTGGTGGCAGCAGTGCCTGAGATAGAAAGCCCCTACAGAGAGTGGTAAGGACAGCCGAGAAGATTGAAGGAAGCTCGCTTCCTGTTATTCAAGGTGCTGCTTATATGTGCTTAGAGCTCAAAGCATTGTTGGAGACCCCCACACACCCACTTCACGGTCTGTTTCTGTTGCTCCCCTCTTTTCTAGCAGGACTTCCAGATTCTGTAACAGCTTTGTTCCCTAGGCCATCCGCCTGGTAAACTCACAAGTTTCATTTTTCTCACCATCTACATGTATACATCCGAACTAGACTGTGTTGTTTCATATATGTGTGCATATACATAATTCTGTATTTTATTTATGTAGTGTATATTGGAGGTAATGACCCTTTGAAAGCTGTAGGCAACAAAATTTCATTGTAATGTATGCCAATTAGTGTACAAAGTCACAATAAAGTTATTACCATATGTTTCAGATTATAAGACCCACAGGACTATAAGGCGCACCAAGATTTTGAAGAGGTAAATTAAAAAAAAGGTTTTGCACTCTCCAGGACACCCAAACTCTCTGCATGCCTTGTTTTTTGTGAAAAATGGGGCATGCAGAGAGTTTGAGAGACCTGCAAAGTGTTCCTGGAGGTTAGGGTGGGCAAAAACGAGCAAAAATGGAATGGGCCCGTTTTTTGCAAAAATAAAAACCAACAACAGGGCATGCATAGGCTTTGGGAGGCTTGTAGAGTGCTCCTGGGGGGATGGGGGGGGGCAAAAACGGGCAAAAAATGGCTCATTTTCTGCTCGTTTTTGCCCTCCCCAGCCCCTAGGAGCACTTTGCAGCCCTCCCCCCAAAGCCTATGCACATCCATTTTGGCAAAGGGGGTGAGGTTTTGGGAGGCTGAAAATGCTGTATTCGGTGTATAAGACGCACCCAGATTTTCACCCTTTTGGGGGGGGAAGGTGCGTCTTAAACTCCGAAGAATATGGTATTCTCTTCTATTATTTTAACCACACCCAGATACAAGTCAATCCATGGAAAATCATCCCAGCTTCACACAGCTCTGTTATGTTCATCCCTTCACCCCTACAAAGAGACATGTGCATGTCCTTCTTAACACTGCCTGTTTCTTCAATGTCCTCTCCATCAAACCAGCCAACAATCTGCTCTTCTCTTTCCACCAAAACAAAAAACAGAAACAGCTGGAGATTCAGGGGGAAATCACTAGCATCTCTCAGACTACAACTGAAAAGTTCAGCCCTGGCAGGGAAGGAGGGTGGTGGTGGAAACTTTTCTCAACTGCTACTTGACTTCCACGGGGAAATTAGAAACAGCCTGGTTTGCTCAAGAAAGCCTCTGTAACCCTCAAAAAAAGAGAAGGATCTGGCTTTGCAGGTTAACAAGTGATCAAAAGGGCTGGTCCCGGAATCAATATTATGCTGAAGATCCCAAAGGTTCTCTTTTTTCAGGAGACAACTGAACTTTCTTGTTTTTTCTTTGAAGGTGTTTCGCTTCTCATCCTAGAAGCTTCTTCAGCTCTGAAGTCTTCAGTCTTCAAAGAAAAGCAAGAAAGTCCAGGTGCCTCCTAAAAAAAAAACACCTTTGGGACAACGATGACCTGGATGACTGAGAATCCCTACAGACTTTTAGCTAGACAATTTGGGATGAACACCCTTGGAATGGTGTGGGAGGAGGAATGGATTTCCAGAGGGGAAAAAATTGTAGACTACAGGAACCATTTGCACTACTCAGGTGACTCTGAGGACACAGATAAACCTCCAAGTGCTTCAAAGACCCTCTAAAAGGATGCAAATGACCAGCTGTCTGCAAAGAATATAAATCCATCCATTCCCCACCATCCTGTCAGAACTGGAGAAGCTTCTTGGATGAGAAGTGAAATGTCTTCAAGAAAAAAAACATGAAAATTTTCCAGTTGCCGCCTGAAAAAGCACCTTTGGGACAACCATGACCTGGACAACTGAGAATCTCTACACACTTTTACACTGCAAATGTTTGTAGAGGCCCATTAAACACATTATCCTCATTTGTGACAACAAGGAAGAACAAGGGTGCTTACCATGGAGATGATAATTTGGTCAGCTGAAGGTTCCACCACAAAACCGCGGTAGACTAAAGCGCGTGTGACTAAAGCGCGGTGACAAAACCGCACTGTCAAAACCACGCGACAACAGCGCGCCGACAACAGCGCACCGACAGAAGCGTGCTGTAACATAACCCTAAATATAACCCTAAACCTAACCCTAAACCTAACGCTAAACCTACCCTAAACCTACCCTAAACCTAACCCTAAACCTAACCCTAAACCTAACCTTAAGTTAAATCGCGCTTCTGTCGGCGCGCTGTTGTCGGCGCGCTGTTGTCGGCGCGCTTTTGACATCGCGGTTTTAGCGCCGCGGTGTTGTCGGCGCGCTTTTGACGTTCGCGGTTATGTCGTGCCACGCAGCCGAATTGGTTCTGCTTCGATTCAGTTCAAGGTATTCACCGCTTGCATTTGTTTTATTTTAAAGCAAGATGTTTTGTAGGCAGGACTTTGATGAACATACAGGATAAATGAATCCAGAGATTTGCAAGTATTTTTACCCCTCCCATGCTTCAATTACTTTCTGCTTTTTTAATGTATTGTTTATTTAAAGCATTTAGACACCTAAAAGGACTCTTAGTGCATCTTCTATAAAAATTAATGCAAACAAGACTGCCTCTACCTGAAAGTTTCCCATCTGTGAAACACGATAAACTAGGAAAAAAGAATGAGGAACAGAAAAACGAGGAAACCCAAGACCAACATTGTTAAAGTCTTCTTTTGAAAACAGAAAACAAATTCCTTACTACAGTACTTCTTTCCCTGCCCATTTTAAAAATCTAAGTACAAATATGTAGTAATTCCAGAATGTAAACATTTTGATAAATAAAAGATAAAACAAATGCAATAAAAAATTAAAGTTAGGGAAGTGCAGAAAGACGAAAATAGTGAATTTTGACTTTTCCTTCAATGCAGTAGAGTAGAAAAATAAATACTTACAACCTCAGCCTTTTTCTTTACATTTCCAAACGTAAAATAGAAAACATTACACATAATAGAAATACTTGAATTGATCCTTAAGGAGTTGCTTCTTACAAACACCTTAGAGGCCTTTCCCCCACTTTCAGGATCACATTATATCACTTCCATTACTTTAAATAACCACTCCATTAATCTTTTAGGCATAATAAGCAATCTTTATGCCAAGCACTCATATAATCAAATCAATTCAGAATATATCCTGGCAAAAGACTGGCTGTTCCATGTGTTTTGATTGGAAAAAATTATTTGCCCAGGCCCAATTCTGCCTTATCCACTGCATGTATTGATTTCAGGTCTGCTGGCAGTTACTGTATATCTTCAGAACAAAGATTAGGGAAAAACTCAGAAATATTACCGTAGACCGGTGGTAACTTCTGCTGATGTACATGAGAACTTGAAAATAAAGGTATAGAGTAAAAAGTAAAGCCACTATGTTAAAGAAAGGCAAACTCAAGGAGAAACAAGAGAGGGGCTCACAGGTTCTTTGATGTGGACAACAACTTTTTTGTAAGTAGTTCGGTACATCATCCCTTAAAGTTAGCCAATGTTGCAATCTTATTGTATACTAGCCGATAACCCGGCATTTATTTATTGGGGGAAAATGTCTGGGCCAAATGTAATTTCTAATGTTGTGTTAGGTAAGCTCCCTGTTGGGAGAGTGAGTACGTTCAAAGAAGCGTTGTGAGAGTTGTATTGGAGAACACACAAACCAGCATACAGAGACACTGCAGTTTAAATAGGCTTTTACTTTTGTGGAAATAGAGGTATCAGAGTCCATCAAACAGTTATTTATTTATTTATTTATTTATTATTAAAATTTATATGCCACCCAATCCCGAAGGACTCTGGGCGGCTTACAAAAGAAGAAAAAGAGAGAGAGAAAAAAAATAAGAAAAAAGAGTCCAAGTCATACACGGATAAGACAGTCAGTCATCAATGTCTTTCAGTTAAGGGAAAATCCAAATAACATAGTCCAGTATCATATAATCACTTCAGTACTCAAAGTTTGCTAGTAGTTGCAAAACTTACAATAGCTCATGGCACTTTCTAACAGCCAGCTTCCAAAACACTTAGATCAGATCAGTCCAGCATCTAACAAACAGAGAGCTAACAGTCATTCTGGCTCCCTCTTATGGCCAATGGAGGAAAACAGCAACCAATCACATTTTACAGCATGATTTAAAGAAACAGGTATAGCATTGTTACATGATTTATATATCACCAACCCAACCGTTAGATTATATTCTTAACATGTTGGATTTTCCCTTTTACCAGACGGAGCCCACTTGTGGAGTATTGTGAAGCCGTTACCATGGCAACTCCACTGTGCTGTACAGTAGAAGCCATTTTACAGCAGTACAGTAGAAGCCATTTTAAGGCACAACAGGTTGTATCTTAACAGAACACATACCCTGAGGTATGTTAGGGGTGTCTTACCCCCACAGTATTTGTTTCCAGAGAGTAAGTCATCTGTGTACCAAGTTTGGTTGAAATTGCTTGAGACATTTCACAGTTATGCTGGAACACACACACACACACACACACACACACACACACACACACACACACTATATAGATTGATTGATGATGTCAAGCTCCAGAATCTGAACTGGATAAAATGAGCTCTGGCTATTTTAGCTACTGAGGGAGCCCTTAAGCTGGTGACTTATAAGTGAACTTCCTAAGTTCCTTGTATTGCATAATGTGACTTCAAGCAGTTTTGTTCCAGAAACAAAAACTGATTGACTAGAGATTCCAGAGTACATGAAAACTTTTAGAAAGCCACAGGATCCATCCATGGAATCTTAACCACTATGATACACTGGATGCCCTTATAGTGTTGCAAAATAGAAATAGAATAACAGAGTTGGAAGGGACCTTGGAGGTCTTCTAGTCCAACCCCCTGCTTAGGCAGGAAACCCTACACCACTTCAGACAAATGGTTATCCAACATCATCTTAAAAACTTCCAGTGTTGGAGTATTCACAACCTCTGGAAGCAAGTTGTTCCACTGATTAATTGTTCTAACTTCTCCTTAGTTTAAAAGTACCATACTATGTGAGACTGAGGTGCTCTGCTTAGTAGTAACATGTCCTTATCTCATTTTTAATTGAACAAATGAAAATCAGGGAAGGCAAGAGAGGTGATGCCAAGGACTCTGTTGGCAATCCATGCATTAAGCAATGAACTAAAGTTTCAATAAAGGAGACTATTTGTAGCTCTGGGTTAAAATGAGGAGCCCTTATTGGTCTCTGAGCTTGGTGGTTTTCTTGAAGATGTTTCATTACCCAAATTAGGCAACATCAGCAGCAGGTAAGCCCAGTGGTGAAATCCAGCAGGTTCTGACAGGTTCTGGGGAACCGATAGCTGAAATCTTGAGTAGTTTGGGGAACTGGTAAATGCCACCTCTGACTGGCCACAGAGTGGGGTGGGAATAGAGATTTTGTAGTATCCTTCCCAAGCCATGCCCACCAAGCGACACCCACAGAACCGACAGTAAAAAAAAAAATTGAATTTCACCACTGGTTAAGCCCCATTCTTTAATAGCTATGATGATGTTACCCAGTTTGAGTAAACAACCAAGCTCAGAGAGCAACAAGGCCCATTCAAATAAAAGTTTATAAATCAAAAAGGCTGGATTTACACAGCTGCGAAGCCATAATCACTGGTTTTCAAAACATACTAGTTAACTGCATCCCCTACACCGTGATGGCGAAGCACGTGAAGCCATGTCGCATAGCACGCACCGCCTTGCCTGTTTGTCTTCTGGATTTCTGGTGCACATGCGCATGCAACGATCATCCATCCTTCGCGTGCGCAGCAGTGATGAAAACCAACATGCACATGTGTGCCCGCCAGCTGATTGTCGGTCGCATTTGCGCGCTAGAACCCAATAGTTTTGGATTTTCCGGAGCGTGATCCCTTCGCATGTGCGGCAGTGCCCAAAACCGGTGTGTGCATGCATGCTGGCCAGCTGGTTGTCAGGCATGAGTGTGTGCTAGAACCTGGAAGCTCAGCTTTTCCAGAGCGCAGCCCCACCAAGCTCTCGCATGCACATGTGATGTTTCTGAGCAAACTTTTTGGCATTCGGTGCCAAAAAGGTTTGCCTTCACTGTCCTACACTCTGCTGAAGATGTTACCTTAGCCTGGTAGCAAAATTTTCAGAAACCAAACCACAAGCTCGGAGAACGAACCTCCGCCCTCATACCAGTTAACTTTCTGTAAAAGACTATGCCAAAACCAAGGAAGGTACATGGTGTTCCACCCATTTTGTTCTAGCTGCAGCTTGCCTCCAGAAGTTGTGAATGCCCCAACACTGGAAGTCTTTAAGAAGATGTTGGATAGCCATTTGTCTGAAACGGTATAGGGTTTCCTGCCTAAGCAGGGGGTTGGACCAGAAGACCTCCAAGGTCCCTTCCAACTCTACTATTGCATTGTATTGTATTGTAAAACCTCATCTCTAGATCGCTTTTCCTACAATAGCCCAGCCCATCTACTTTGGTCACAACAGGCAAGAATCTGGATGTCACCTGGCCAAATCGGTTCCACCACAAAACCGCGGTAGACTAAAGTGCGTGTGACTAAAGCGCGGTGACAAAACCGCACCGTCAAAACCGCGCGACAACAGCGTGCCGACAGAAGCGCGCTGTAACATAACCCTAAAAATAACCCTAAACCTAACCCTAACCCTAACGCTAAACCTAACGCTAAATCTACCCTAAACCTAACCCTAACCCTAAACCTTACCTTAAGTTAAATCGTGCTTCTGTCGGCGCGCTGTTGTGGGCGCGCTTTTGACATCGCGGTTTTAGCACCGCGGTGTTGTCGGCGCGCTTTAGTCTGCCGCGGTTATGTCGGGCCACGGCCAAATCTATCATAGTTTCTTTGCCGGTTTGTCCACTCCTGCTTTAATTCAAGATTGGGTGAACATGGAAATGGAAGGCATCTGCCCTTAGGTGTGTTCTGTTCAGTTTTGACCTGCTTGAAGTGAAGAAACGGTTCAGAGCAGGAGAAGTAGACCAGACAGGTTTGACGGATCACCTGCAATCTAGCCTTCCGAATGAAAGATCAGCGACTGTCATCAGAGAAGAGGTGTTTTCTTTTATCTCTTCCAACGATTAAGTCCCTATTGTTTTATACCTGTGTTTCTGTTGACCTTTCCTCAGAAAGGAAGGACGCTTTAATTTAAATCCCGCTGAAGTCAATTGGATGCCCATCTGGAGGCACACAAATCTCAGGTTAAGTGTCCTTCTCCATAGAGGTAAGCATATTATTGAGGAATTACTGAGTCTTGTCATCTGCACCTCTATAAACTCTCTGGTTTGGTTCTGCAACCCAACAAGACAGACACAGGCTTCAGAGGATAATTAGAACTGCAGAAAAAACAATGACTGCCAACTTGCCTTCCATTGAGGACCTGTACAATGCACGAGTCAAAAAGAGGGCCATGAAAATATTTACAGATCCCTCACATCCTAGACATAAAGTGTTTCAACTTCTACCCTCAAAATGACGCTATAGAGCATTGCACACCAAAACAACTAGACACAAGGACAGTTTTTCCCCAAACGCCACCACTCTGCTAAACAAATAATTCCCTCAACACTGTCAAACTATTTATACTAAGTGTGCATTACTATTACTATTAATTTTTTCATTGTTCCTATCACCCATCTCCTCCCACTTATAACTGTAACTTTGTTGCTTGTATCCTTGCGACTTATATTGTTTCCTAGTATGATTTGATTGCTTATTTGTACGCTATGATTATCATTAAGTGTTGTACCTTATGATTCAGGATGAATGAATCTTTTCTTTTATGTACACTGAGATCATATGCACCAAAGACAAATTCCTTGTGCGTCCAATCCCACTTGGCCAATAAAGAATTCTATTCTATTCCTATTTGTTATTCTATTCTATTCTTATTCTATTCTGAGGGCATATACACCAAAGACAAATTCCTTGTCCGTCCAACCCCACTTGGCTAATAAAGAATTCTATTCTATTCTATTCTAATTCTAATCCTATTCTATTCTATTCTGAGGGCATATGCACCAAAGACAAATTCCTTGTGCGTCCAATCCCACTTGGCCAATAAAGAATTCTATTCTATTCTATTCTAATCTAATTCCTATTCCTATTCTATTTTATTCTGAGGGCATATACACCAAAGACAAATTCCTTGTCCGTCCAACCCCACTTGGCCAATAAAGAATTCTATTCTATTCTATTCTAATTCCTATTCTATTGTATTCTGAGGGCATATGCACCAAAGACAAATTCCTTGTGCGTCCAATCCCACTTGGCCAATAAAGAATTCTATTATATTCTATTCTAATTCCTATTCCTATTCTATTCTATTCTGAGGGCATATGCACCAAAGACAAATTCCTTGTGCATCCAATCCCACTTGGCCAATAAAGAATTCTATTCTATTCTATTCTATTCTATTCTAATTCCTATTCTATTGTATTCTGAGGGCATATGCACCAAAGACAAATTCCTTGTGCGTCCAATCCCACTTGGCCAATAAAGAATTCTATTCTATTCCTATTTATTATTCTATTCTATTCTTATTCTATTCTATTCTGAGGGCATATACACCAAAGACAAATTCCTTGTACGTCCAATCCCACTTGGCTAATAAAGAATTCTATTCTAATTCTAATTCTAATCCTATTCTATTCTATTCTGAGGGCATATGCACCAAAGACAAATTCCTTGTGCGTCCAATCCCACTTGGCCAATAAAGAATTCTATTCTATTCTATTCTAATTCCTATTCCTATTCTATTCTATTCTGAGGGCATAGGCACTAAAGACAAATTGTGTGTCCAATCACACTTGGCCAATAAAGAATTTTATTCGATTCAGGTCTACATTTCCTGGGGTAGAGAAATCAATTTTCCTACCCATTAGCTTGGTTTTCTCGATTGACACCATTCACTGAACTACAAAGCAACCCCAACCAACTAAAATAGAGTTGGCTGAGTGGTGCCCACAGTTCCCGTGTCTGCGAAAGATGGTTTTTACACTTTTGCCTGCCCTGAAATAGAGAAGCAAGAGATTGACATGCAGCCATAAAATTTGATGCCTTTAACTACCAGTGAACAGAATGTAGAGAAAAGAATGCCAGACATGCTTCTTAAAAGGAGCCACTGCTCTAAAATTTCTAGTAAAGGCAGCACCCATTGCACAGGTTTGCTGATCATACTTTTCACCCGTAATAAGAATACTCTACAGAAACACAATCCTTGTACCTTTTTAAAGCTGTTTTCCTAAAAGCGAGGGACATACTAGATATACCTTCACATTTTCAAGTCTATTATCAAAGACTTTGGCCACCTAATGAGAAAGAAGGACTCGCTGGAGAAGAGCCTAATGCTGGGAAAGATGGAGGGCAAAAGAAGAAGGGGACGACAGAGAAGGAGGTGGCTGGATGGAGTCACCGAAGCAGTCGGGCGTGAGTTTAAATGGACTCCAGATGGTAGAGGACAGGAAGGCCTGGAGGAATGTTGTCCATGTGGTCGTGATGGGTCGGACACAACTTCGACTTCATAACTAACTGACTAACAACAACAATAACATCAAAACTCAAAGCAAATCAGAATTGAACCATAACCCGTTCTTTCTCTCACAAGCAAGAAAACATTTCCCAAACAAGAAAAATAAATATTTTCTTTCCCAAATAAGAAAAAAAAATCTTTCCCAAACAAGAAAAATATTTACTTTCCCGAACAAAAACAAAAAAATTATTTACTTTCCCAAACAATTTTTTTCACTGTTTGGGGGGGGGGAATAAACATCTTCACCCTAAATAAATTCAGATACAATGTTTCCAATGGAAAGTCTGCAGTGGGTATCTGTAACGCTTCATAGACTGACATTGAAGTCCTAATCAGGTCTGCCTAGAGAAGACATGAAAAGGTGCCTAAGAAAGTGAGCATTTCCAAACAACAACAAAGTGTTAATCTGCGCCTATTGCTGAACAGTTCTCTAAGGGCGAAAGAGCCTCTCCTTGAAAAGGAAAGCCTGCAAAAACATCCAAGGTGGGAACCAGTCCCAATCCACAAAGCGGTTAGGAGCCTCCAAAGGTTATCTATTGGGATTAGAGATGCGTGCACAGAGTATCGATTCAGCCAGGCAGGCTACAATATACGGCACATTAGAGGGCTTTTTTAAGTAGCGAGGGACGACGCTTGAGCGATGTGGGTTTTTATTTAAAACTTTCCATTGTTCCCTTTTAAAAACCGCTCTGGGGATCTTTTGCAAGAGAAGAGCGATAGAGCCATCAAAGTCAGGAATAAATTTAATTTAATTTATTTATTTTCTCAAGCATTTATAAGGTAAGAGATATACGTACAAACATGATTATGAATACAGGAAATGGATACGAATAAGTGGGGACAGTAGGACAGGGACATCATAAGGAATGCAGGGTCCCAAATTCGTCTTTCGTTCGGGAGGGGAAGGAAGCGGCGCAGCCTCGGGTCTACGGCCTAGCAATGCACGCTCGTGTCCCCCCCCCACACACCTTGCAAAGCAACCCCCGCTGCGAGAAAGGATCCCCTTTGCACGCTGCAATCTGCTCGGGGGGGGGGGGCGATCCTTCCACGCAGAGCCATCAGGCCAGCCTCCACCCCCCCCCGAGGGAACTCTTAGCACCCCTCCCCCATCTGCACCCTTCTTCTTCTTCCTCCTCCTCCGCAGCCACTGCCTTCGCCAAGAGAAGGCGCCAGGGCAGCCATGTTGCAGCCCGTGCAAGCAAGGGGAAAGCGAGCTCGCCCGTGTGTGCACGCTGCCCAAGGGCTTTGCACGAGCCCCTTTCCCCGGGGGGACCTTGGGCCTCTTGCAAAGGGAGAGGGGGGCGCTGCAAAGAGGCTGCTGCGAGCGCGCGGATTTGCACGGGGAGCGGGGGTGGTGTTTCCTTTCCGTCGCCCCAAGAGGCTGGGCGCCAGGAGAGGCGACGAGGGTCGTGCAAGCTTGCAAAGAAGGGTGGGGGGGAGCAGGGAAAAGGAGGAAGCATGAAAGGAATGGGGAGGGGGGGGGCTGGCCCGGGAGCCCCTGGGCCACCTTGCCCATTTGGAGGGGGAGAAGGAAAAAAAAGGGGGGGTCAGGAAGCGCTTTTTAAGGGCCGCTCGTCTGCGCAGACGGCAAAAAAAGGGGGCACTGGGCGACGCGCGCGAGCGCCTCTCTCGCGCTAAGAGTCTGGCTCCGCCTCCCGCCTGAATTGTACAATCGGCGCTTTCGCCCAGGTCTGGCCTGAGTTTGCTATTGGCCCCGGCGCGCGTCATTCTCGGCCCGGACTTTCCTCGCGCTTCCCATTCATGCAGTTTGGTTGAGTGTTGGTGTATTTTACTGTTTGCAATAAAGAAGGGGGGGAATTATTATTATTATTATTTTTTTTAAAAGGTTCAGGGTGTTTGTTTGGGTTTTATTTTTTGCTGCTGCCGCTGCAAAGTCGCGCGTGGGTGTTTTTTGTACAGTTTTGCAAAGAAAGAAAAAGACTTGTTTTTGTTTTTAAAAACCCAGCCGACCAACCAAAAATCAGGCCTTTTCTTTTAAAAAGAGGGTTTGTTTTGCGCGCGGTGCTTTGATTTCCCCCCCTCTTTCCCCCCTTCATCTTTTTGCATTTGTTTCGAGGGGAGGGCGACCGCCTTTCCCTCCTCCCCCTTTGCAAAGATCCGCATCTCTTTCTGATCGGCCACCAACTGTTCCAAGAGGCTCAACTATGCCCAAAAGAAAGGTAAGCAAGCGAACGAACGTGGGGATGGTGGGGGCAACGGACCGAGGAAGGGAAAGACCCCCTCCTTTTTTTGCGCGGGGAGAAAAGATGGCTTGCCTTTTGCGCGCGCGCGCTGGGGCCCCGTGTGCTCGGTGTGTATTTGTGTGCGCGGGGGTTTCGTGGAAGCGTTTTTCTAGGCGCCGCGCCGTGCAAAAGCGAGCGCGCTTCCCAAGCGCTTTGGCAGCCGCGATCGCCCCCCAGCCGAAAGCTGCGGAGCCGAGTAGGGAGTTTTTGTTTTGCCTGCTCGGTGCGTCTCCATGCTGGATTGCAAACAGCCATAGTGTGCCGCTTGCTTTGACCGCAGGGATGGCAGGCTCGGCTGGCGCCCCACCTCCTCCTCCTCCTCCAAACTGCCAGAAGCCCTGCCGAGCCTCCGGGCTGCCTCTAAGCCGTCCGAGGGGCATTTGGGCTGAGGTTTTTTTTTCCCCTCCCCGATTGGGGTCTCTGCCTCTGCTGCGTTTGCCTTTGTTCTTTTTATATTTTTCCCCCCTCCCCGGCCCTTCCTCCTACTTGTCATACCAGATGGCGGTGCAGTGGCGGCTCGGAGCCGGTAGGGGCGCAGAGCTTTGCCATTGCCCGCCTTTGGGGAGAACGAGAGAAGGGGGGGGGTGAGATGTGGCAAGAGATTTCCTAAGCCCCAATTCGGTGCAACTTTAGCGAGGAGGCGTCTCTCTCTTTCTGACCCCACTTCCTTGTTTCCCTCCTCTTTTTTTAAATTTATTGTTTATCCTTTTGCAAATCCGCTCGAGATTTACCCATGGGGGGGGGGTGTTGGTTGGAAGTGCAGCTGCACAAGGAGCGGGAGGGAAGCATGTCATAAAAATGGGGTGATCGGTTTGTGCACAGTTGCAGGGCAAGCAGAAGGGGGCCCCGCCGAGCAGTCTCGCTTTTATGTCCCCGCCTTCCCCGGGGGGGGGAGTTTCTAAAAGCGAGATGCGTTTTTAAAGGCTCCACGCCCTTTGCAGGTCGTTTGCAAACGACCTTGTTCTTGCAGGTAATTTGGCGGGAATTTTTTTTGCCTCCCGTTTTTTAAAGTTAGGACATGATGGCGTCAAGCAAAACGGACCGCCCCAAGTGCATTGTGGGATGTGTAGTCCGGGAGTTTGGAAGGAGAGTTTCGAACAATGTAAAAAAAAAAAGTCTGGTGGACTGTTAAAAATTGTAGCTGTTGGCAGAAGAATCTGATCCTATTTCTAATTTTTTTTAAAACATGCGTCCTGGGCTATATTTGATTGGTATTATTATTATTTTGCTGAAACCCAGGAAGAATAAATAGGCTTGATATGGAATTGATAAAAGTCCAGAGAGAAATTAATCGGTTCCTGCTGAAGTTTTCTTGTACTACTGTATGTGTAAATCTAGTTGCTTGCTCGGTTTTGCTTCCAGAATTCAAAACTTTGTAGACTGTTTTGATTGATGCAAGATCGATACATTTGCCCTCATGTGTCAGTTTTGATTGATTGATCCCAATAAAGCGATTTCTCACCTTTTATATTAAAAATGTCTACTGGGCCATTTATTTTAGTCAACGAAAGTGTTCCACTAGATATTCTTGGCATCCATTTCTTTTTATGAAATTGGAACAAAAGTAAATAGTTTATATTGTGTTTGTTTCTTTTTTTTATTAAACTAGGCTGCAGCTGAAGGTGAAATAAAGGAGGAGGTAAGGTTTTTTCCCCATACCTATATATGTATATTCAGTTGTCTTCAAAGGAGTTGGGAAAACATGCACCACAAGGATTGACGTGCAATGTGAGCATGTGGCAGGATTTTAAATCTACATGGCAAGGATGTTGGAAGATTGATTTGCCAAGAATTTGCAACTGATCACTGTACACACAATTTATATGCAGAGTAATCTATACATGCAATGAAAAAAAATATTGTGCAGTTGGACTTGCTTAAGAGAGAAAATCACTTAGTAAGAACATTGGGGTTCCCCACCCCAAAATAGTTTCTTCATAGTATTGTCATGCTACCAGCCACAATTGGCTGTATTCAGTACATCAATCTTAGAGCCACCGATTGCAAATCACAGTGTGGTTTCAGGATTCTGCCCCAGTTTAATTGTTACAAGAAACCTGTCTTTGTGCTTGGAGAACGTGTTGCAGCCAACTTCAAAAGCTATTGTTCCTCCTGGAAGGAAAAGACTTCTACCTTTCAATTTAAATTGTTATTGCCCCATGTCAAAAGTTTGTAGCTTGTTGAAGTTATGAGTAGCATGAAAAAGGGCCAGGATGACATTGGACTTTGGGATCAGGTTTTATTTCGAACCATATTTCAGTATCACAGAGGGCTACAGTTGGTCAAAAGCTAAAATGAACTCCACAGGAGTATCGGAGAATGGAGATGCAAACTGAACCCAGGAAATGGTTAGTTCTGTTCTTGTTTGTCTTCATATCGCTTTCGATTCCAGGCAACTACACAGAACACTCCCTGCAGTTTTCTTGGCAACATTTGTGGAAGTGGTTGGCCCTTGTCTTCTCACAATTAAGATTCCTACAATCACCCTGTCGGCTTTGGCCTAAAGCGGGATTAGAACTCACTGTCTCCTGGTGTTTTCATTACCACACCAAAATGGCTCACTCACACATCTCTGTCCAACAAAATGTGTTTAGTTGGGCAGAGAACAAATATTGTCATTCATCTGCATCATTTTTGTTTTTTTTATGCACAATAAAGCAAACGTTTTGGGAAATTGCTCACTATACCAACTTCTACATCCTGATAAGTAGTCAGCAGATAAGCTAGAATATATATCCCAGTTTGGTTTTAAGACAATCCTAGTTTAACAGACTACAGAGTTTATTGTATTAATAAAAATGCCAAGAGAAGAGAATATCTAGACATAATGCTTGTTTTTGTTCCAGTCAGCTATGGTTTATTAGGCTGTAAGAGTTACAAACCAGCCCTGCAGTCCTGGCATTCCTTCAATATAACATTTCGCTTTTGCAAAATGGTATCTGATGCATATTTTTTTGTGGGGGAATAAGCCTTAATGAATGTAGTGGGATTTTCGTGTTAAACGAGAAGAGCATGGTTGCCTGAGGTACGTTGTTTTGAATTTCTGTGAATTCTACTTTTAAGAAAACTGATGGTTGGTTTTAGTAATTTGTTTTTCTCTTCTGCAGCCAAAGAGACGATCGGCTAGACTGTCTGCTGTGAGTGTACGCTTCTTTAAAAAAATCTATATTACATTAAAGCTGTTAAAATCAATATATCTTTCAAAGTTTCGTTCAAGTAGCCCCCTGTGAATTATTTCCAAGACTAAATGCAATATTTACTCTAAATAAATAGATGACACGATTGCTTCACCATGATAAGCCACATCTTGAGCTAAAGACTTACTTGAATATTTTCCAAACTTGGCAGCTTCTAAATAGGTGGACTTCACATCTCCCAGAATTCTGAGCCAGCATGGCCACAGCTAAGAATTCTGGGAATTGAAGTCCATAAAATTCAAAGCTGCCATGGTTAAGAAACACTGATCTAGATCCTTCTTCTCTTTGTACATATGTATTTTACTCCACCAGTTATAATTGGGGGGGTTACTATTTCAGTTATTATAGCTGCTCATCTCAAATACATGAGTTTAGGTAGCTTACAACACCTAAAAGCAATATCCAGACCCAAAATAGATATCTCGTATAAAAATAACCAATGTGTTGGAATAAATGTTCCCAGAGTCAATGGTGCTTTATGAAATGATAGCTGCCACTTTATTTTAAGGCGACCATTGTAATCCTAATGGCCAGAAGTTTGAGATTGTTACAGCAAATTGAACTAACAGGAATGCTGTGTTTATTTAACAACGTATCTGTGTGCTTTTCTTGCAGAAGCCTGCTCCACCCAAACCAGAGCCAAAGCCGAAAAAGGCGCCGCCGAAGGTAAATGAATGACATGCCTATGTCATCGAATGCCTTGAGTTGAGGATTTCCTCCGATGTCAGAATGGACTCTTATTCCCTTAAAGAAGTCTTGATTTCTTTTTCTATTTTTTGCATGTGTATTGATGACATGATATAACCTGTTTCCCCAAAAATAAGATCTCCCGGATAATAAGCCCAATCAGGCTTTTGAGCGCATGCGCTAAAATAAACCCTCCCCCCAAAATAAGCCCTCCTTGAAAATATTGAAACACAGCAGCAGCCATGATGTGATCACGCTCGTTGTCTCCTGCACCTCAAAAATAATAAGACCTCCCCGAAAATAAGGCCAAGTGCTTATTTTGAGGGTCAAAACAAAATAAGACCATGTCTTATTTTCAGGGAAACACGATAGGTGATGATGAGGAAGATGATGATGATCTACCATCTAATTTTACTAAGGGGGAAATGTATTTGGAGAGGTTGGATTAGTAGCTTTTGATTACATGGATGTGAGAATCCAGCCTTACTGTATTTAGTCAATTGTTTACTTTGAGAGAACTGTTTTAGGCCAAGGAACTAACTAGTAGATGAGATGTATCTAAAAGAGAAAAAAGGATGAACAACTACACACCTAAGAGGTGTGCAGATGTGAAAGAGGTACGCCTACTCTGGAGTTTTCAATGAAAATTCCTTCCCCTGAGCAGCTGTGCTGTCCACTGTAACTCAGATGGTTTTAGAAGGGGAACAAATCCCTAGTAACCCAAAATATGGTGCCAGAGTCTGGGATAGGCTTGGCAGCCTAAAACCATCAACAAGAACTATCGCTTTCCAGGCCGCTTATCTGTGGGAGCCAAGTAAAATCTCTGCTGTGATCAGATCATATCTGAAGACGGTACAGTGTCATTCATGTAAGGCATAAAAAACAAGATTTATTGAGTAAGATGGGGGTCATTGAATGACGCATAGTGGTGTCAGCTTTGGAAGCCATATTAACACCGCCACATTCTTATGCCTGGGAAAGTAGTGGGGGGAGGGGGGAATTTAGTAGTGGGAATGTAGTTAGACAAAATAGCATTCTTCATTTTGGTCAAGATCATGGTATTCCTGCACCTGGAGGAGTGGTTGAAGTGATGTCTCGAGTTGGGACGGATTAGGATTGAACGAGGTGATGGACTGATGGGTGCAGGGGATTGGTTTGGACTTTTGACTTACTGAGGAAAAGCTCGGAAATCTCAGATTTGGGTTTTCCCAGATGTGCCTGTATCTACTCTAATAAATGGAAGCTTTGAGAAAATGCCTGCCTCGGAGTTTTTCATTGGAGTTGGGCTTTTCAGGAACGCTGACATTTATTAGAGTAGGTATACAGGCACATCTCAGAAAACCAGATTCAACTGTGAAACTTCATTGGGGTGGGAGAAGGATAGCTTAATTCACTACCTTTAAAGGTCACTGCTAACTTGACTGGGTCACTTTCAATTTAACTTATTTAAGAGTTACCTCCAAAAGGAGAACAAGGAATCTATATTGAAAAGGACAAGGGTGCCACAAAGAAGAGGGAGTCAAGCTATTCTCCAAAGATGACCATGGAAAGATGGAAACTTATCAAACAGAGATCCAACCTAGAAATGAGAAATTTCCTGACAGAGAGCACAATTAATCAGTGGAATGGCTTGCCTCTAGAAATTGTGAATGCTCCAACACCCAGGTTGGAGGTTTTTAAGAAGAGAATGGGGAACCAGTTGATTGAAATAGCCTCATGCTTGAGCAGGGATTGACTGGAAGACCTCCAAGGTCCCTTTCAATTCTGTTGTTCAGTTACATTCATGATTTTCCTGTGAATTTGTTAAATTAAAAGGAAGAAAAAAATGGAGAAGTTGCTAAATCTCCTCACTTGGGATTGGGAGCTCTAAATCCAATGATTATTGGGGGCAGTAGGTTGACACTCTAAACCGCTTAGAGAGGGCTGTAAAGCACTATAAAGTGGTATATAAGTCTTAAGCTCTAGTGCTATTTAGAAGGGCCCTTGATTTTAGCTCTGTGCTATATTGACTGGACTTTGTATGACTTTGAACTTGAGCCAGAACTTCAGTGAAAATGCAGATAAAAGTTTGAAAATGTCACTTTAACAGGTCTGGTGATGGTGATGAGGAAGAAATGAGAGAAAAGTTACATTAAGATTCTAGCTAGTTCATATGAAATAAACAAGTCTTGTAGTTGGCATTTTCTCTCTAGGTTAAAATTGGTGTATAGATTGTTACTTGCAGGATACAATGTAGCCTGGAAACTCAGATTGAACATGTTTCTAAATAACCATTCTTCCCAGGTTATAATGTACAAGGGAAATAGAGTTAAAGTCAGGCCAATGGTTACCTAAATATCTTATTTTATTTTGTATTGCAAAGTAAAAAAAAAAAAACCCTTCATCCAGTTGAAAAGATATGCCCAGTCTGCATAAGTCAGGCTTTCTTAGAAATTATCTGGGAATCCTGGCATTGAAAACTTTTATAAAATTTGGATACATTTTATTAGCCTTTTTAATTGCGTTAACATAAACACTGATCCCTCAAGCTTTTGTTCTCCCTGCCTGGGATCCAAATATGATTATCTTGTTCTGAAAGCATGGATAAACGTTTTCTTCAGTCAGTTTTACATACTTTTTAAATTATTTGAGATTATTTTTCAGTAGTATCCGTACCTCAGAATGAAATTGCCAATACCAACCCCCACCCCTTTTTTTTTTTTTTAAATTAAAGATAATACGCACAGGTAGAAAAGTAGCAGCCCTAAAAAGGTTAAAAACATTTGTCATGAAGTTACTTTTTCATCAGTTGCAACTCTGAATGGTTGCTAAAAGAGGCAGTCACAAAACAAGGACTAACACTTCTGCTCTACTCTCAACTGATATTAATGTATTAGTCTTATATAGGAGTGCCAATGACTGGTGTTTTGAGGCTGGCCACTGGCTCAGCGGCTAAGACACTGAGCTTGTCGATCAGAAAGGTTGGCAGTTAGAATCCCTAGCACCGCGTAACGGAGTGAGCTCCCATTACTTGTCCCAGCTTCTGCCAACCTAGCAGTTCAAAAGCACGTAAAAAATGCAAGTAGAAAAATAGGAACCACCTTTGGTGGGAAGGTCACAGCGTTCCATGCACCTTTGGCGTTTAGTCATGCCCGCCACATGACCACAGAGACATCTTTGGACAGCGCTGGCTCTTTGGCTTTGAAGCAGGGATGAGCACTGCCCCCTAGAGTCATGAACAACTAGCGCATAAGTGCAAGGGGAACCTTTACTGAAAAAGGATTGGTGAGTAAGTGAAATTTTACTCTCTCTCTCTCTCTGTGATTCCCTCTAACAGAAAGAAAAAGGGGGAAATGATAAGAAAGAGGACAAAAAGGTAGCAACAAAAGGGAAGAAAGGAGCCAAAGGAAAAGATGAAACTAAGCAAGAAGATGCTAAAGAAGAAAACCACTCTGAGAACGGAGATACCAAAACTAACGAGGTACTGTATTATCTCACCATCCCGACAATCGTTTCCAAATACTTAGGAAATCGGGGAACTCTGCTCTGAACAGGTCCTGCTTTATATCCAGCCGTTATATGCACAGTACTTAACTTACGATCAGAATTTCCATTGCTAAAACAAAGCAGTTGTTAAGTGACAACACACTTAATTTTAGGACCTTTTTGTTGTGGTGGTTAAGCAAATCGCCACAACTTAAGTGAACCACGCAGTCATGAAGGAAACCTAACATTTAACTTTTACATCTCGTTTTTAATTTACTTTCTCCCTAATAATACAAGCATGGAGGGGGATGGTACCCTCTCCCACAAAGATAATAACTATTTAGGGGAAGCATGCACAGCAGGGAGAAATTAGTCTCCAGTTTAATTCATTTATTTGCCTGTTTTTTCTTCTCCTTAACATGGAGATCTCTCTCCCTCTCTGCCTGTTTCTCCCTCCCTCCTTCTCTCTCTCTCTTTTCCTCTCTACCGCGCTCTCTCTTATTCTAATTTCGATGTTTGCTTCTTATTTTACCCCAAACTGCCACCAATATGATGTTGGCATGCAGGTTTCTATTAGGTACAATGTGTTTTCAAAAGGGATTTTTTTCCCTCTTTAAATTCAGCAGCTGCCTTTGTGCATACTGGTCAAGGTAGGCATACAAGGAAGCTGTACTACTCCATGCTTTCAGATAGGCTTCCTTACAGACCGAGGGGTATTGTGCCATCAGAGTCCAAAGTTAGGAAAGAAATTTTGGTTTGGTGCTTGAGTTAGCTAATAAGCAAAAGCTGGGGAGTCTCCTGCTGCTGTTGTGTGCAAGAATGGAAGTTGGTAAACTCTGCGGCATTCATTGTTTGTGGGACCGAGCTATGGTTACGCCCAGTATCTTCTGCAGTGGATTTTCTTCCTAACATAATTCAATTTTGTGTTTCTCTCAAATACTAACAGGCACCAGCTGCTGAAGTATCTGATGTCAAGGAAGCCAAGTCCGAGTAACAGATTATAAACCCTCTTCATTTCCATCATTTGGTATTCGTACCTCCATACTGTATTGTTAAGAGAGGAATATTTTTATCAACTATTTTATAAATGCAGGTTTTTTTAGCATGAATTTAATCATGGAACATCTTCATCTCGGTAACTTGGACTTCAAAACCAACCAACCAACCAACAACAAAAAAAAAAGAAAATCATTGTTTTTAAAATTTTGTGATTGTCATAGTTTGTATGGTACCCGGAAAGAATCAGTGGTGGTAGCTATTGACTTCTATCAGTATATAATCCCTTTGTGTGTCAGTCATACGGAATTCAGATTTTAATTTTACCCTTGTTGCGTGTTGTATGGTTTCTTAACGTGGGGAGGTCTAAAACAAAAATACACACAAAAACCACAATTGCGTCAGACATTCCGGTGGTTCTGTGACTTGCTTTTATAAAGAAGGTGAGATATTTTCATGAAAAATCTTAAGAAGCTGGAAACTTGTTGTATCCCAAATGTAGTTTTATTTTGTCACATTTTGGAGAATAATATTAAAATATGTATTCATGTTTTTAAATGAAATACAAAAAAACTTTTAAAATAGAGAAGGACAGGTTTGACTGAATATACCCACTGTTAGGAATTTTACTGGATTTATCTTAATAAAATGTCTCCTCAAAAGATTCATGGTTTTGGGCTGCCTTATGTTATAGCTAACTATAAGATGCTCTGGACTATAAGATGCACCTACCTTTTGAGGAGGAAAATAAGAAAAAAAATTCTGCCTCTGCCTAGCAATTTGCCTCCTTACAGCAAACAGCCTAATCAGTTTCAGCAAAGCCTAATTTAGCACGAACACCTATCAGCTGTTCCAGGCTGCGGGGGTCTCCGCTGCCTATCCCTGCCCATCACCGCCTCCACGCGCTCCATTTTCGGCCTTCACGCACCCCGTTTTTGGACTAGACAGCAGCGGGGATGGGCGGTGGCGATCCCTGCAGCCTGGAATGAGGCATTGCAGGCAAACTGCCTACAGCCTGGAGTTTGATCCTGATGGGACTTGAGGTTGAAGCCTTCCATCCTTCTGAGGACCCAGACTTTTTGGGGCAATAGACTGTCAGGCCTGGAAGCCATCTTTTGCACCGCTGTAAACCGCTTAAAGAGGACTGTAAAGCACTGGCGGGGGGGGGGGGGGGGGAGATGGTTTTGAAGGTTAAAAAGAGCTTTAACAGATGAGCTATGGAATCTGGTGGTCTCTAAGGAAGCCATCTTCAGGCAGCTTTGTATTCTCCAGATGGAAATCATTCATCTTTATTTAGAAAGGATTATCTGCAAGTAAAGTGAGGAAGTGTAAGGAATCCACAATGGTATATTTGTAAAAGTACAGTGAAAGTCAAGGTTTTAAACCGAACACTTCAAGATGTGTGGACTTCAGTTCTCAGAATTCCTCAGGCAATTCCCTCATCTAGGAATTCTGGAAATTGAAGTCCACACTTCTTCAAGCTACCAAGGTTGAGAAACACTGTCTTAGATAAATGCGGGCAGAATTTTACCCTGTTTCCCTAAAATAAGCCCTTCTGGGATGCCCAATCGTGCTTTTGAATGCATGCACTAAAATAAGTCCTCCCTAAAAATATTTAAACGCATGCTCAGACGGTCCCCACCATTTCCTTTGGTTGTTTGCTGTACAAACAACATGAGGTGAGGAGGCAAGCCCTTACCTAATGGCCGCTCCCGCAACCCTAGCAACCGTGCCCCTTCTGTCACGCTAATGGCCACCGCCAAAGGAACGGCAGGCCCAGCGATGCACAACACAGCAGCAGCCATGAGGTGACCACGCTCGCCGCCTCCTGCATCTCAAAATTAATAAGACCTCCCTGAAAATAAGGCCAAGAGCTTATTTCGGGGGGAGGGGGGGTCAAAAGAAAATAAGACCCTGTCTTATTTTTGGGAAAATGCCTACTGCATATATGCCACTTTACTAGAAGAAAAAGAAATTCTGAACACTGAATTCTGGAACAGACTGAAAAGATGTATAAAGTTGTGTTTCAGTCACTCAAAATCACTCACTACTCTTCCAATCTTGCTTCCTATTTTGCTA
Organism: Thamnophis elegans; assembly: GCF_009769535.1. Taxonomy (NCBI): domain Eukaryota; kingdom Metazoa; phylum Chordata; class Lepidosauria; order Squamata; family Natricidae; genus Thamnophis; species Thamnophis elegans. Next base: position 43,860,376 of record NC_045552.1, on the reverse strand, counting down.
AGTCATCAAACATTACAGTATTCACAAACATACTTTAAAAGTTCATGAGTTATTCATGTGTTAAGAAAGTTGTTTTCTTATCAGTATCAAATATTAGTTTAATTATAGGTTTAAATCAGAAACACTTATGCTTGCTTAACAGTATCTATAATAAATTAACAGTTGGCTGGATTAGCATGTCACACAGACTCAAAATCAAATTCATCTTAACATATAGTAAGGCTGTGTCATTCTTAAGGTACCCCACTAAACATGCTACATTATTGGCCTACTGATTTTGGTCGAAATGCAAATATAGTATTACTATTGCAAACATTTAAAAATCCAGCTAATAATTCCAGATAACTACCATACTGGGGTTTCATCTAGTTCTAGTCAGTGCATTATTTGAACTCTTGTGATTTCCACGTCATTCTGATATGCACTAAAATGATGTAAAAACTTTGCTAACAACGGTAATAAATATAGGAAAAAGGAAAGCTAAGGATGTTTATATAGCAAATAGAACAGGTTAATTTTAGATGTATTATAGCGAATGTCTTGCTTAAGCTACCTAAAGCTGATTGAAACTAACGGCCTTCAAGGATATTTGCAAATGCTTTAAACAACTTTTTAAAAGACCTGTAGCAAATCATTTAATAAAGTGGAGGGAGTGGGACAATGAAAAACAAACCAGGAAAAATCTCTCAGCAGATACAAAGCTGGGGGTGATAAGAACTGGAATCCAACACATCTAGAAGACATTTCTTGAGCTGCTTTCAAAAGATGGACACAACAGCCCTGCAAATTAATGTAGGACAGAGATGGTGAACCTTTTCGGCACCGAGTGCCAAAAAGGTTGCATAGAAACACGTATGCACGATCCTCAGGGCTGCACTTTGGAAAAGCCGAACTTTCGCATTCTAGCCCACATGTGCGCCTGACAATCAGCTGGCCTGCATGCATGCACAGGATGGTTTTCGGCACTGCCGTGCGTGTGAAGGACAGCTGATCATTGCACACACATGTACGCCAGAAACCCGGAAGACAAAACAGGCAAGGCCCACGTGCCATAGGTTCCCCATCACGGATATAGGATGAGCAACTCATTAGATCAGTGGCATGCATATAATAGCATGCAATGCTTAAGCACGCGTTTTACCTTTTTTTTTTTTTTTTAAGGCTAAATGATCAGATTTATTCAGAACATTCCTGCCATCTGTTTCTGAGTGGGCAGCTGCTTCCTCTAAAAAAGCAATAGATAAACTCCCTCCCCCTTTCCCCCCAACACCAGCATTTTTGGTGACCGATTTTGAATGCTGCTGAATAAATGACAAGTCGGATAGATTTTTTAAAAAAAAGTATATTGATAAGTGCTATTGCTTGCAACTGCCAAGTTTCTTTAAATTCTGAAAATTATAATGTTTGGAACAATTTAGGCTCTGCATAAGAGCAGATGTTTACGCATTTTGGGTCCATCTACTTCGTAGCAGAATCACTAATATATATATATATATATTTCCCCAATTTGCATGGCGCTCCTTGTATTATTGTGCTTATGTACTGCCAATGCTCGCCTGTAAATCACTGTTGATTTTTCACAGTTTCCTTTGGCTTCTTCATTATGTAATCCTATGAATGTGCATTCACGAGGAGGCCTCTTTTACGTTTCTATGAATTGGGTGTTGTATTGCAGATATCACTCACAAACTTTTATAATGGAGTATCATGCAGTGGGGGTGGGGGATGGTGACAGTGGCTTCCCTGCTCTTGCATGTCAACAAGCCGCCCAGAGTCATTTTATAGGGCATAAAAATTTAATAAATAAAAAATAAAACATCTATCGCTTTCAGTTTAAGCCTGAAGAATTGTTTTTCCAAAGCTGTTATCTGTTGATGCAGATTCTGAAGGCGCTGTTTGGTTAGACACTCGCTTCAGGATCAAATATCCTGGAAATAAGTTATTGGATGGCATTAAAGCTCAGCTTTCTCCCGGAAAGCTTAAGGTAATGCAGATTATGGGATAGGGTGGGTACTCTTTTCCACTGGTCCTTCTTCCTTTTCTTAGGCAAATGGTATTGGGCTCTGTGGGAAAAGTTGAGCCAGAAGCTCATAACTTGTGGGGGGTCTCGGAGCTGTCAGGCCTGCAGACATCTTTTCTTTTGGATCTTTGGCCTGCCACACTTTCTATTATTCTGCTATGCGTTTTCTATTGTGGGAAACGGGGGGATTGTAGGAGTGAGATGCGATGTAGCCATAAAATAATTCTAGAAAGCCAAGGTCATCCTTTGTTTTTCCACCTCTGCACCTGACCGGAACTGGATGGGTGGAACGGCCAACATGGCAGTGGGAGATTGGATCATGTGATGGACTTGTGGCTGTGGGGACAAAATCTTGAACTTTCAATTGGGTGGAGTAAACCGGGAAGCTTTCAGATTTGGGTTTTCCCAGATGTGCCAACATGGCTCTCTTTAATAAATTGGAACTTTGAGGAATCCTTTGACTTGGACTCTGATTTAATTTTGGATGCTATTTGGAACCCTGACTGGAGCTTGATGCTCTCACCCATTTTGTTTGAATGTCTCGCTGAAGACATCTACAGGTAATCCTTGACTTATTATCATAATTGAGCCCAGAATTTCTGTTGTTAAGTGAGTTTTGCTCCTTTTTATGACATTTTTGCCACAGTTGTGAAGTGAATCACTGCAATTGATAAGTCAGTAACTTGGTCATTGGATGGGGTGCCCTTGTCCAGATGGTGCTAATAGCCTGTTTCTCACCCTCTTCTCCCTTAACTCGCAGTTCCTTCTCAAGGAACAGGTAGCAGCTGTGCCCAGGTAAGCCTTTGCCCAGTTCTGTCTTGTTTGCCAGCTGCACACGTCCCTTGTTTGGAGCAACCCTTTAAGATCTTGCAAAAACTGCAGCTGGCTCAGAATGCCAACCAAAATGGCTCTGCCACAGAGTGGCCGCCTCATACCTCTGCTTTTAAGCTGCAATGCTAATTATACAATTTAGCTTTTATATTATATTAACTCCCATTGCATTAACTCTAAAAAAAGCAATGGTTTTAAAAGTTAAACTCCGATTTCAACCTGTAATATTTCGTACACATGCAGAGAGAGGAGAGAGGGAAAATGAGAGAGGAGGAGGGAGTGAGAGAGATATTAGGGTTAGAGAGAAAGGGAAAGAGAGAGGGGGAGGAAGGAGAGAAAGGGAGGGAGGGAGAGAGAGAGAGGGGGAGGAAGAAAGGGAGGGAGGGAGAGGGGGAAGGGAAGAAGAGATAGACAGACAGACAGAATCCCCCAATATATACTGAACTAACATTGTATTTGCTTATTGCTGCCAGGATATTAAATATATTTTTTAACTGGGAAAATCATTTGATCCCTCGAATGCTGGCTAACCAAGCTGTGGGAATAAGTGTTGATCTCTAAAACATCTCCCTCCCTTAAAATTAAATCTGATACAGAACTCAACTCAAATTGGCAACTGTTCTCAAACCACAATCTAATATACATGGATTTGTACCACATCCAAAATTTGGATTTTTCTCTGTGTAAAGTCTATACTTCAATTTTACAGGATTTACAAATCAGAGCAGGCTTTTAGTAATGTGGATAGAATTTATTGTAGAATGTAATCTCCCCCAATGATTTATGCTGCTATTGATATTCACTTTTTGCTTAGAGCTTAATAGTGATGTTTGCCTTTTAATGTAGTACACCACATTCAATTACTGATTAACTAATTAACTGATTTTGTATCAGAAAACTATAGCCTCCATGACATTTGTAAACCCCTCATTTATTCCTTTAATCACTATGTATCTGTATTTTATTCTTTTATCTTTCTTTCCTAATTGTAAGAATTTTCTCTAAAATGCTTAATTTAAAAAATAGGAGAATTGCTTATAAGTTTTCATCCATCTATCTTATGATACAATGCAGTGCTGCAACTTTAATACAGTAATTATCCAGAGTATTTTCAATCAAAAATTGATAGAGCTCTTAATAAGAATGTAAACAGTTTGGTTCTAAAGCGGAGAGTGCTATGAACTTAACTTAAAAGAGAGGATAAACCACGGAATTTCTAAAACAGTTGTGAAAAGAGTAAGGTCCTACATTTAGGCAACAAAAACAAAATGCACAGGTACAGTATAGATGGTACCTTGCTCAATAGTAGTAACTGTGAAAGGGATCTTGGAGTCCTAGTGGACAACCATTTAAATAGGAGCCAGCCGTGTGCAGCAGCTGCCAAAAAAGCCAACACAGTTCTAGGCTGCATAAACAGAGGGATAGAATCAAGATCACGTGAAGTGTTAATACCATTTTATAATGCCTTGGTAAGACCACACTTGGAATACTGCATTCAGTTTTGGTCTCCACAATGTAGAAAAGATGTGGAGACTCTAGAAAGAGTGCAGAGAAGAGCAACAAAGAGATTAGGGGACTGGAGACTAAAACATACAAAGAATGGTTGCAGGAACTGGGTATGTCTAGTTTAATGAAAAGAAGGACTAGGGGAGACATTATAGCAGTCTTCCAAAATCTCAGGGGTTGCCACAAAGAGGGGGAGTCTAACTATTCTCCAAAGCACCTGAGGGTAGAACAAGAAGCAATGGGTGGAAACTAATCAAGGAGAGAAGCAACTTAGAACTGAGGAGAAATTTCCCAACAGTTAGGACAATTAATCAGTGGAACAACTTGCCTCCAGAAGTTGTGAATGCCCCAACACTGGAAGTCTTTAAGAAGATGTTGGATAGCCATTTGTCTGAAACGGTATAGGGTTTCCTGCCTAGGCAGGGAAGACCTCCAAGGTCCCTTCCAACTCTGCTATTGTATCGTATAGTTTATAAGTGTCATAGCACCTAGTTTGATATAAAGACAACATGCTCATTTTTTCACTGGGCGCATCTGATTCTTAACTAATATCCTAACTTGACTAAAATACTTAAGCTTCAGCATACGTCCTTTAATCATTATTTGGACATTAAATAATGCAAGGTAAGCTTGCCTGAAAATAGTTTTCATGTAGGCTGGTTCTTCATTCCTTCATTCATTTACTATCAACAGCGGAGATGGGAAGTAGCAGAAGCTGATAAACCAAATGGTCAGTATAAACCAGGGGTGTCAAACTCTTGTCGTCACAGCAGTGTCATGTGATGTATCGGGACTCCTTTCTCCTTCGCTAAACTGGGTGGAGGCAGGGACAGCACATGACGCATGAAACCCATGGGTCGCAAGTTTGACATCCCTGGTATAAACCAAGCATACTTGAGAGCTGGACTGAAACAGAATAACAGAGTTGGAAGGGATCTTGGAGGTCATCTAGTTCAATCCACTGCTCAAGCAGGAAACCCTATAGTATAGGGCTTATACCATTCCAGACAAATGGTTGTCCAATCTCTTCTTAAAAACCTCCAGTGATGAAGCACCCACAACTTCTGGAGGCAAGTTATTCCATGATTAATTGATCTCACTCTCAGGAAATTTCTCTTTTTTTTTTTAGGTTGGTTCTTTCCTTTATTAGTTTCCACCCATCACTTCTTGACCTGCTTTGGAGAATAGGTTGACACCCTCTAAGGGCTGCCTCTTAGATTTTGGAACACTGCTATCATGTCAGTCCTGGTCCTTCCTTTCATTAAACTAGACATACCCAATTCCTGCAATTGTTTTTTTTAATGTTTTAGCCTCCAGTCCCCTAAACATCTTTGTTGCTCTTCTCTGCAGACTTTTTAGAGTCTCTGTTAGGTCAGCCCCCTGTTGGGAGAGCAAGTGCGTTCAGAGAAGCGTTGTGAGAGTGGTGTTGGAGAACACACAAACCAGCATACAGAGACACTGCAGTTTAAATAGGCTTTACTTTCATGGAAATAGAGGTATCAGAGTCCATCAAACAGTCCAAGTCATACACGGATAAGACAGTCAGTCATCAACGTCTTTCAGTTAAGGGATAATCCAAATAACATAGTCCATAATCATACAAACAGTCCGGTACACAAAGTTTGCTACCAGTTGCAAAACTTACAACAGCTCACGCTGATCATTATACGGCACTTCTAACAGCCAGCTTCCAAACACTCAGATCAGATCAGCATCTAACAGTCATTCTGGCTCCATTTTATGGCCGATTGAGGAAACAGCAACCAATCACATTTACAGCATGATTTAAAGAAACAGGTACAGCATTGTTACATGATTTATATATTGCCAACCCAACCGTTAGATTATATTCCTAACAGTCTCTGCAGCTAGAAACAGTGAGCAGGAAGAGTGGACTTCTCCCTCTTAGCTTTCTCTTCAATTTGTCTCCAGTACTGAGTTTACTGGACAGATGAAGGACAATGGCTGGAGGTTGTTGGCACAGAGGAAAAGAAACAAATAAGGGCTATTTGCATGGTTATTTCCTACTCTTCCACTTCCAGTTCAAATTGAAGATCAATACTAAGCACAGTCTCAGGGTTTTTCTGCAGCGAATTCCTTATTATACATTGTGCAAGGAAGTATTTTGACCCAATTCTATTACACTTTACTTTCAACATTAGAAACAAATTCAAGTGCTTGGAGAAAAGTGAAAACAAAACATCAGAAATAAGCTTTTCTTTTTAGTTTTACTCATACGCACCAAAGACAAATTCCTTGTGTGTCCAATCACACTTGGCCAATAAAGAATTCTATTCTATCCTATTCTATGCTATCCTGTGCTATGCTATGCTATGCTATCCTATCCTATCCTTGTTCTATTCTATTCTATCCTTGTTCTTCTATTCTATTCTATCCTATCCTAAGTCCAGCGTTGCCATGGAAGTCAAAGCTTAAAAGGCATGGTGGATTTTGAATTTTCCTATGAAACCTTGGGTCAAACCTGGCTTTCCCATTGACTTTGTTTGTCAGAAGGTTGCAAAGCTGATCACATGGCCCAGCAAAACTGCAATCGTTATAAGTATGAGTCAGTTGCCAGGCATATGAATTTTGATCATGTGACGATGGGAATGCTTCAACAAACTTAATTGTAAAAAACAGTCATAATTCACTTTTTTCAGTGCCACTGTAACTTTGAATGATCACTAAATGAACTGTTGTAAGTCGAGGATTAACTGTAATGTGGATGCCCTACAGAACCTAAGCTCTTCATATTCAATGTGAAATTCAATGTAGAGAAAAGTAAAGTCCTACATTTAGATAAGAGAAACCAAAAGTACAGACATAAACTGGGTGAAACCAGGCTTAATAGCAGTGACTGTGAGAGGGATCTTGGAGTCTTAATGGACAACTAGCTAAATATGAGCCAGCAGTGTGCAGTGGCAGCTTAAAACGCCAATGCAATCCTAAATTGCATTAACAGAAGGATCTACCGAACCGGTTAGAAGAGGTTCCACCAGTGGACCCGGAAAGCAGGCCACACCTGCAGAAGAGGTTCCAAATTTTTTTGAAACCCACCACTGAATCAAAATCAAGAAAGGTACAAACACCACTCTATAAAGCCCTAGTAAGACCACACCCAGAGTACTGCATCCAGTTTTGGTCACCACACTATAAAAAAAGATGTTGAGACTTTAGAAAAAGTGCAGAGAAGAGCAACCAGGATGATTAGGGGACTGGAGGCTAAAACGTATGATGAACAGTTGCAGGAACTGGGCATGGCTAGTCTAGTGAAGACAAGGACCAGGGGAGACAAAGTAGCAGTCTTCCAATATCTGAGGGGCTGTCACAGAGCTATTTTCCAAAGCACTCAAAGGCCAGACAAGGAATAATGGATGGAAACTGACCAAGGAAAGATTCAAGTAGAAATAAGGAGAACTTTTCTGACAGTGAGAACAATCAATCAATGGAACAGAAGTTCCCTTTGGAAGTTGTGGGAGCTTCATCACTGGAGGCTTTTAAGAAGGGATTGGGCTGCCATTTGTCAGAAATGGTGTAGGGTCTCCTGCTTGGGTGGAGCGTTGGACTAGATGACCTGCAAACTCCCTTCCAACTCTGTTAATCTGTTAATATTCCACTGCTTGAAAATAGCACATCACGCTTTGGATTGAAGATGTAATTTATAACCCTGAGGAATTAATTGGTTCATCATTCTTTAGCCCACTATTCTTTACACAGTTGCCTTGTTTCAGGAAGCAAAGCATAAAAATAAAACACAAGCCCATTGCAGACATAACAAGATTTCAGCTTTTCTCATGGTATTCACTAACCAGGTGTTGTTCTCCTTAATCAATATATTATTGAATAAGGAAGACTGTAAGCATTGCTAATTATGCAACCATAGTAACTTATTTATTTAGCTTTTGATTGACTGTTGCCTATAAAGTTGGGAAAATGGTTTTGGTCTTTAAGGGTAACAAATAGGCAACCTCTTTGAAGGAGCAGGTAAAAAGATTGCATTCGAAAAGGCAGATTAAACTCTAATAGAGCAACAAGAGTTCAATTTTCTTTGCTTATCAGCTGTCATAACTCAAAGAAAGGGCAGAAAATAATAAGGCAGTGGGTGGATGGATTGTTCCATTTTGGTTTGATTTTAAAATATGTAATTTCTTCTAGGAAGAAAAAAAATACAATAAATAAAGTAAAAGATGAGTAAACACTGAATCAGGCTTGCATTCAAATATCTCCATATTTCTTGAATGTCAGAGCAATGTTTTAAAGATATTGTCGAGACAGAAGTCTGTTTCTATGATTTCTATAGAATATGGTAAACTTAATATATAAAACTATTAAACAATCCTTGCATAAGCTTCTAATTTCTCATCACTAATCTTCAAAACAAATAATCAGGCATTTTTATATCAGTCCAACATATGATTAACTGGATAAAAAACAGATATATATTCAATTGAGTCACCTATGAAATACACCAAGAGTGTGGTACTCACTGAAGATTTCACAAATATAGCAATACAGTATGTACAATTTCAGGCAACAGATTAGACAGTAATCAGGAAAAACATCTATTCCTTATGAATATTTTTCCAGTGGATGGACAATAGTGGCTCAGCACTTGTTCTGAACTACAAAATATCCCCAAAGAATTGAAGAAACCTGTTGTAAACTTCTCCTGAATAAAGACTAATAGGATGTTGAGAATATCAGGAATCCCTTTTTCTAATATTCTGTTTTCTGTGCAGAGAGGAGAGTGAGTTTTCAAATGTCATATATACACATTAATAACAACCTTTTGTTATACAGGGGTATAACAAGGGTAAAAATATTTGGAATTTGCTGATCATGAAAAACGGGTTTTGCTCACTTATTTCTTGGGTGATTTAACCTACTATTTAATAGAAAAAGCTCTGGAACATAAGAAACAAACTGTCAGCAAACTAATCTAATTAAGAGAGATAGCATAAAAGGAAGAATATTGGAGAAGGAAGAGGAAAAACACCAGATGGTGCATACTGTATAACAAACAGCTGAGATGGAAATCACTTAAGAATGCAAAGGGCCACAGCTAGCTAAATTTCTACTGGTCCTTCTGTTTCTATTTCCCCTTCTGCTGAACTTCATCTACTAGGCATTGCTCTGTGTGTACTTGCCTTCCAGTGTGTGTTGACTCCTGTGACTAGCTCCTGCAGTTATTATGGCAAGACTTCAATAGCAGTTTGTCCTTGCCTGATTCCTAGGGCTGAGAAAAGGGAACTGGCTTCACATCTAAAGGTGGGATTAGAACTCACAGCGTCCTGGTTTCTAGCCTGGTGTTTCAACCATTACATCAAACTGGATCTCGCTCCTCATTATTACGCAGATTTAAAAATACTGGAACTTCGACTACACCCATCGTGAATTCAAAATTGACTCTATGTCTAAGTACCCACATGAAGTATTTTTTGGTGCAAAAGTGCAGAATAGGAACTATTCTTATACATGCAAGGACAGATTCAACCAGGAAATAAGGAGAAATTTTCTGACAGTGAGAGCCATGGATCAGAAGTTGCCTTTGGAAGTTGTGGGAGCTTCATCACTGGAGGCTTTCAAGAAGAGACTGGACTGCCATTTGTCAGAAATGGTGTAGGGTCTCCTGCTTGGACGGGGGAGGGGGGGTTGGACTAGATGACCTACAAGGTCCCTTCCAACTCTGTTAATCTGTATCTGTATGCAATGGAAAAGTTGAAAAGCAAGTAGTTTGATGGGGTTTGATGCTTCAGCACGCCCATTCCTGCCGTCTAAAGGGGAAAAAAAAGGTTGCAGGACTCTGTTAAAACAGCATTTTAATCTTTTTGTTTTCATTTCAATCTTACAAGCTTGAATTCAGCAACTCTGCCTCTTGTACCAAACACCTTACAGGCTTCTTCAAATATTGCTGGGATTTAGGATCTCGGGTTTTTATTCATTTACAGCTTTGGCTGACAAAGATGCTCTTGCATCACCCATGTGCAAGAGAAAGCTTCTGCAGCTGCTTGCATGATAAAATGGGGAGCTGAGTTAGTACCATTATGATTTCAAAATAAAACATTGTTTTGTTCCTTCGGCGCAATTTTCTTTTTAAATTGCGAGTGTCTGGAAAAGGATAAAGGGAAGAAACAGAATGGAAGCAGTTTTAGGTTTGTGTTTTTTTTCCCTGGGGGAAGGAAATGGCTCTATTACCTTGCATATATTCTAGTTATTAGAGCAAAATGCGCTGTCACAGTAATGGCAGATGGCATTTTAAAAAAAGAGAGGAAGGGGGAGGGAAAAAGCTTGGGTCAGATTTAAAAAAAAAACCCCATTTGTTCCATTTCTGACCTCGGATCATGCTATGGTCCTAATTAGTTCAAAAACAGTGCACAATTAAACTGATGGTAAGGAACATGAATTCATTTCTCCCACCAGCTAATGTAGAGGGACACACACACACACACACACACACTTTATTTATTTATTTGAGGATAACTGGCCTGGCATATACTGCCTCTCTTCTTTGAGGCTTTTCATTTTTATGTACATGATTATTGCATGTCTGGAGAAGGAGGCCATTCCCAGTGTTTATTCCCAGTATCTCCGATAGCTACAGCAGGCTGAAGAACAATGTCATTTTAAGCCATGCAATCAACAGCTTCAGCATTCTTAGGGGGGACAGCAAGCAGTGGTACATTTTAGCATCTAAAAATGTAACTTGATCAGAACAGAAAAATAAGAGGCATAGTTTTAATCAGGAAAATGCTGTGTGCACACAGAAAGAAAAACAGATTTCTGAGGAGGTTCTGAATTCTAAAGTTGGGATAGTAAAGGTTTACTTGATCCACCATCATCACCATTCAGTCAAGAAGGTTGTGTTCATTTTACATGAACGGAGAATGATTTTAAAATGAATTGGAAATGCAGTAATAAACCTGAAGAAGACTGTAGAGTTTATAAAAATCAAAAATCAAAAAGGAAAAGAGAGAGAAATGGGAACTGCAATTTAGAAGAGATTGTATCGCACAAAGAACAATGGGACCCACACATGCTATAACGTACAATTTTACCTTATATATGGAATGTAAGGTTCATAAAATGAAGCATGCTATCCTACAAGAGAGAGAAAAAGAAAGATGTAGTATAGATTGGAGACATACAAAACCACGTGTTTGAATATTGAAAGATTTGAAATAGAAGGTGTCAGAGTTTGTTGCAGCAATCACACCCAGAAAGCACACACAGGTAATTGGTTCAGCAGGATTCATTAACATTTCTTTATATATAAAATAACACATGAAGTAAATATGCAATACCAAAAGCAGGGTTTCCAAAGTGGTAGCAAATACAAGCAAACATAGGCAGAGGAGAGAACCGTTTCAGTTCAGAGTAGCAGACTAGTTTAGAGATCAGCACAGACTCAGAGTTACAGAGCTAAGCCACGCCCAGGCTTCAAACTGTTTCAGCTCCCGTTGGCTGATCTTGTTAATAAGCCCTATTCCAGTTCATGAATACTACACTAACAGATGGAATGTCAGTGCACAGCTTGAATATGAAATACTGAAAGAAAAAATGAAATAGTCTATGTACAGAAGTATGCAATGCTTCTGCTACTACAAGCCACACGTTCTGAATTTTTTTGGGGGGGGGGGAGAATATCGAACAAATGAAGGCTGTCTAGTGCAGTGATGGCGAACCTATGACACGCGTGTCAGTGCTGACACGCGTAGCCATTTCGGGTGACACGCACATGCTCCCCAAACTTGTTTCATCGGCAGCTCTCAGCCTGGGCGGCAGCGTCATGCAGGCTGTGGAAGGAGGAGGAGGAGGAGGAGGAGGGAACCAACCAAAGAGAGGCTTTTACCGGGTCTGCGCCCCACAGCCAGGATCGTCCTTGCACCTCAAGCCGCGTTTCTTCCTGCAAAGCCCTTCGGGCAACCCGAGAGTTCCGCTTGACGCCAGAAGGGCTTTGCAGGAAGAAACGCGGCTTGAGGCGCCAGGACGGTCCTGGCTGTGGGGCGCAGACTCGGCAAAAGCCTCTCTTTGGTTCCCTCCTCCTCCCCCTCCTTCCACAGCCTGCGTGACGCTGCCGCCCAGGCTGAGAGCTGCCGCTGCCGCTGCTGCACAACTGAGGTAGGGAGAGGGAAAGCAGAGGTAGCCTCAAATTCCACCGTTGGGACAGGGGAAAGGGCTTGTCCCTCAAGAGTGGGGGGGGATAGAGGTGGGAAGAAGGGGCCCGGCCTGTCCCCAGCGCCCCCCACAGACGGATTACGGATCGAACGCTTCTCTCTCTGCAGCCTTTTTCTGCAAGTCCCAGCTACTCAGCGGGGCGTCATCATTTCCGGGGGGTTGCAGTTTTCCAGCTCAGATATCAGGATCCGTCGGGATTAAGTGGGAGAAAACGCCGCTGGCCGAGCGGAACAAACACATCCAAAGGTTAATCTTATTTTACGAAAACACAACTTCCAAAAGTCGATCGTGGCCTCCGTCAAGAAGCTCTTCCCCCACCCCCCACCCATTCTGGGGTCTTGGTGTCCCTCGGCTAAGATCCACCCCGGAAAGCAGAACGGGGGCAGCCCTCCTGTAATTCTGGCTGGGTTAAAGAGCAGGGATGGAGGAGCCATATCACACCTTCATTCAAAGGGTGGGGAGGGGGAGGCCCGATAAAGTCCCTCCCTTGGGGTGTCTGAAGTCCCAGCTGAAGCAGCCGAAGGAAAAAGGATAAGCATCCCTCGCTGCCCAATGGCGCTTGGGGTAACCCCGCTGGGCAGAGCCAGTCGAGGCTCATCCTGCAAATGAGGGTTTCCTTTGGGGAGGGCCAGGTGGTTTCAAGCACCCCAAACAGCCAATCTCTCTCTCTCCGTCCCCCTTCCTTTGCTCCTGGGGCTGCGGAACTTTCCATGGGCTCAACAGTAATTGAGTAAAATTCTAAGCCACTGCAGTAGCTGCTTTTTGGTTTTATTTTTTTTAATATTTATCAGTCTCTCTTTTAGTTGAAGAGTTGAAGTCCACAAGGCTTAAAGCTGTCAGGTTTGAAGACCCCTGGGGTTTTTTTCCTAAAGGGTTAGGGGTGCAAGGTTCTTGTAACTTGACAGCTTTAAGACTTGCGTGCTTCAATGCCAGAGTTTCTGAGCCAACATTTTGGTTGCTAAGCAGGACCGTTGGTAAGTGATACTGATAATAATATCAAGGGCAACATACGAAATCGACTGATGAACAAAGAAGTTACTAAGCAGCTATGTTAAATAATTTGTTTTTGGTTTATTAAATACAATTATATTGCAATTATATATTTTTGTAGTTTAAACTATAAATTGCGCAAAATTATGTTTTTGTCGAAGTGACACACAACGCGAGTTATGCTCGATTTTTTGCCGATTTTTGACACACCACGCCAAAAAGGTTGCCCATCACTGGTCTAGTGTGTGAGGCGAATAATGTCACTGGAAGGACAATATGAAGTACCATCTGATTTTGCTTTGTCAGCCATTCAATCAAAACTTTACTATTGTCTAAGAAGATCCTAAGACCCCCCCCCCCCCAAAAAAAAAGTGCTTTTATGTAGGCTGCAGTTTGCATACTTCAGAGAAGCAGTCAAAACAGTATCTTCTAGGATTTCCATGCAAAGTATCTCTTACAAGGATGGGGTCAAAGAAAGGGCTTCCACCAGTGGTGGGATTCAATTTTTTTTACTACTGGTTCTGGGGGTGTGGCATGGTGGGCATGGAAAGGGAAGGACACTTGAAAATCCCCATTCCCTCCCCACCCCACTAACTTGCTTTCCAGCTCTGTTCTCCTGTGCAGGGCAATAGAAGAAGTCAGACAATGAACGGGGACACTGTTCAGCTGGGACTCGGGAGGCAGCAAATAGATTGGGTAGAGCCAGCCAGAGGTGGTATTTGCCAATTCTCCGAACTATTCAAAATTTCCTCTACCGGTTTGCTAGAACCAGTCAGAACCAGCTGAATACCACTTCTGGCTTCCACCATATGTTAAGCCCAAAGGAGACTTGGGGAAGGAAAATAATCTTTCAAGAAACTTGGCCCCAGCAAGATGTTCAGTGAAATTGTGATAAGGCCAATAATGGAACCTTAATTGGCCACAGTTAATAACCTGGTCCCAGGATTGTAGGACAGTGGAACTTTCTACTGCTTTTAACGGGTAGCATCATTTAAGTACAGTCACAAGCAGAAATGGATTGTAACATCTGACATCTCTAGAAACAAGAATTTATGTAGTTCCACCTAGCTATAATTGTAGCATTATGCCACATAAAGCTGCAACAACAAACCCTAATAAACCACCTATGTTGATTTGATAGCAGATTTGTGTACTGAAGGAAGATCCATGACATTAAGGTTAAAAAATAAATTATTATTTTTTATTTTGAAAGTCAGAAAGCAACCTTCAAACTCTTTTACAACGTCTTATCGTATATCCCAACAGGAATTAGGAAGCCACACTATTTGTTTAATGTGTACTCCCAGCTACCATTGTTTGGAAATCAAGGTTTATGGCTTAGTTTTCAGTGAAACCACCCAGTTTTGGCATATTCAAGAAATCACTGTTAAATTGACCATGACTTAGGACTGAGCTGAAAGCTCCTTTTATGCCAAATTTAACTCAGCTTTAAGTCAAAGGCATGAATGAGTTGAGCTTGATGGAGTAAATGGGTCATTTAAACCCTAACCCTAACATTAAACATGACTTTAGATTGCTATACGGATAAAATATTTATCCAGCCCTGAATTCTTCTTCCTATAGTGCCTGGCCAATTGCCAAAGAAAGAAAGATATAGAAACAAAACCGTCTCAATGGATAAAAATAATCATTTTTTTAAAACCAACTGTCTTATTTATTTTTCTTTTTGGATTTCCAGTGTGATGGAATCATTTTATTTTAACTTGTGCAATTAGTACATCTCTATCAGAAAGTTTTTCTATCAGGGCTTCAATTCCCTGAAGTTCCATTGTCTAAAAATTGTTTTGGAGATGGAGTAAAGAGAGCTGAATCAAAATAGAGAGCTATAAGAGTAATAATAAAATGAACACAGCAGATGGAACTGTGATGTGTGGGCAAGCCTCCCATTTCTGCAATTCAACTTACATCTGCTACCAATGATGTTAATACTGTACATTGATCTGATTCAGTTTAGGGTAAGAATCCCTTTCAATTAAGTTGGATGAAGATATCTCTCTTAGTATTCTGACCTAGGCTTCCCAAAAGCACGAAGCTGACTCCTCATCCAGATAAAACCCCTTTTATTTAGGTTAAAGGGAATTCCTCTCCAGCAAAGTCGCAGCAAACAGTCTTTAAAGAGATTTCACAACTACAGACCTTTATCAGGCTTGGAGAGCTGCCAGGCTTATATCTTCCAAACGTCATTTTGTAGCAGACTATACTTGGTAAGAAGTCAGGAAGAGATCTTCACCCTAATAAATTGAACTAATTGTCTCCTGCAAACTCCACTCCCCTTTCATTCCTCTTTATTCCCTTTGGGAGGGGCCATTCACCGTCCATCTGTGCCCTTGTTCCTTAGCTGTTCCCTTCTCCTGGCAGTTCTGTGCATGTGCACACTGGGAACAGGCTCCAGCTATTCTTCACTGATGTCTGACTCCGAAGGCAGCTGATAATTGTCAGATGGCCCTGGCCCCATCTCTGCCTCTGACGCAGAGCATTCATCCAAGTCTTCCCCAGAGTCCAGGAGTACCTCATGTTTCTCCCAACCTCCTCACTGTCTGAGTCTGCCACCAACTCTGCTGGTGGGCCACAACACTTAACCCTCTTATAGGAGAAAGAAACAATAGCAACCAGCAGCTGCATAGGAATACCATAATAATAAATGCTGAAGCTGGTGAGCCAGGAATCAAAAGTTGTCAGGTTAGAGCTGGATTTCCAAACATTGTTAACTTTAAGATTCAAGTTACCAAACATAGGAGATGACCAGGCTGAGCCCGAGGGAGCGGTCCAATGCGTCATCAGTCATGAGTTCCTAAGTTCCCACAAGATGTCCAAGTCCAGCCCTCCTTGAATTGCTTTCTATTCTTAACTCCTGCTAATTTCCCTTGACCGTTAGTAGCTCAGATTCTTGTAGAGAGCTTAAGCTTGTAATAAATCTTTATACTTATTTGAACTGCCTGAATGTCCTGATTTCCCCGATGCTTGACATCAAGGTTGGGTAACCCCAAGTTAGAGAGAATCATTATGTAAGATTTGACCAGATGCTTCCCAGTTTCAGGTCCAGATAAGGGCAAGTTTCCACTGACTTGCAAAAGCTGAAGGGAAACTTGGAATGTAACCTAACAGACATGTATACTGTATATATAGCTTAATAGATCTCTCTCTCTTTCTCTCTTTTCTCCTCTCCCCCCCCCCTGCCCCAATAGTTTCTGTCTTGTCTGCAATAAAACAACTTATCTAGCTATGCTGGATGTATGACATTTCTGCTGTAAGCAAATTCCTATATATGGGCTGAAGCAATAAATCTAGATTTATTGCTGTGCTTGGTATAAAATCTGACATAAACTTACTCAACACACAAAAGAGATTTAAGGTTTCAAACACATTTAAAGGATTTAAAAAAAAAACTATGAAAGAAGTAACTTTCATTTTTCAGAAATGGGGTGGGAATAAAAATCTAAGTAGCTCAAATTCTGGGGTTTTGTAGCATTGTTTTAATCATAATGAAAATAACAAACGATCAACAGCAAAGTAAAGATGCAGAGCTTTTATTGGTAGAATCTGTGAAATCTCTCAAGGATCCCGCAATCAAAAGTCCTAAATGACATGTTACATGCAAATATGGTCCTAATGACCTTCAAAGAACAGCCACATCTTAGAGATGGAGAATTTGAGGAGGAAAAACTAGATGGAAAAAAAACCCATTGGAACATCTAATTGCTGATGTTGCCATGCAGAAAATCTGAAGCAACAGAATTATAGTGGGAACCTGTAATGTAAGAAACATGAAATTGGATACTCTCACTTAGATCATATTATTTACTACTCAGGATAGACACAAAACAAAAAACAAAATAAAACGAAGGAATGGCATTGCTTTTCATAGTTAGAAAAGAGATAGCACACAATATTTAGATATATTGGTCAATGACCACTGATATTGATTAGCCTTCACATGTAACTTTTTAATATGACAGTTATCTATCATATTATCACAACAAAAGATGCTGAAAAAGAGAATGCCAGGTTTTATGATCCAGATTCAGACTGAAATCAACAGAACACACAAGTAAGGTGTGCTGTTTATAGTTGGGGGCTAGAATGTCGAAGTTGGAAAGAGCAAGGGGAAAAACTTAATTGGACTTTTAAGGCCTAGGAAACAGAAACGAAACAAGAATGCAATTTATTAGTTTCTGTCAATCCAATGCTAACATAGTGCTCCAACAGCTAAAATAATGTCTATACACTGAAAAGGATCAAGACGAAATAGGCTCACAATACTCTTTGCCATATTGTTACATTTTTCATTAGCAAACACACAAATGTTTCATAAAATTTTCCATGAAACATTTACCCCATTGAAATGAAGCATTCATTTGGCAATTTAAAAAACAACAACCCTCTTTACTTTGGCTGGATTCCTAACTGAAGCAATTAACAGAAGCAAGTTTGTTTTGTCTGGTTAGTGATTTTTTTTGGGTGGGGGGGAGGTCAAAGCAACTTACTATTTCCTTAAGAAATTTCATTTGGGAAAATATAAAAGAGATGTTTACATGGGAATACACACTGAGCCTGGCTCTGAAAAATAACTAAAATGTTCAATTGAGGTAGATGATATGAGAAAAAACAAGTGCTTGGAGAAAATGTAGGTGGTATGCTTAGCCTTCCCTCCTAGCTAAGGGACAAAGGGAAAGGAAGAAGCAGAGAGTTCTCTAATCAACCACCACCTACAAAAATCATCTCAATTTTTTTTGGATCCTGCAAAAATCCTCTTTTTGGGGTCTGTTTGGATCACAGTTTTTTTTAGATCCTGCAAAAAAAAAATCCTCATCATACCACCTAATCCCCGAATCATTCTGCTTTTAAGTATTTTAAAGGACTACAGGTAGTCAACAACTTTTGTTTACTGATTATTGAATGTTACAACGGCAATGAAAAAATTGACTTATGACTGTTTTTCGCACTTATGACTGTTGCAGCAAGGACACAGAATCTGGATACTTGGCAACTGGTTCATATTTATGACGCTTGCAGGGTCCCAGGGGCCACACGATCTCCTTTTGTGACCTTCTGACAAGCAAAGTCAATGGAGAAGCCAGATTCACTTAACAACCATGTTACTTAAGAGCTGCGGTGGCGCAGTGGTTAGAGTGCATTACTGCAGGCTACTTCTGCTGACTGCTTGCTGCCAGCAGTTTGGTAGTTCGGGTCTCATCGGCTCAAGGTTGACTCAGCATTTAATCCTTCCTAGGTGGGTAAAATGAGGACCCAGATTGTTGTGGGCAAGAGGCTGACTCTGTAAACCACTTAGAGAGGGCTGGAAAGTACTGTGAAGGGATATATAAGACTAAGTGCTATAGCTATTTTCCTTCCTTCCTTCCTTCCTTCCTTCCTCCCTCCCTCCCTCCCTCCCTCCCTCCCTCCCTCCCTCCCTCCCTTCCTCTTTCCCTTCCCTTCCCTATCAATCAATCCATCCACTCATCCATCCATCCATACCAGCTCAAAGTTGACTCAGCCTTCCATCCTTCCGAGGTGGGTAAAATGAAGACCCAGATTGTTGGGGGCGATAGGCTGACTCTGCAAACCTCTTAGAGACAGCTGGAAAGAACTGTGAAGCCGTAAGTGCTATTGCTATTGCTAGTAGCTTAACAACTGTAGCGATTCATTTAACAACTGTAGCAAGAAAGGTCGTAAAATAGGGCAAAATTCACTTAACAACTGTCTCACTTAGCAACAGAAATTTTTGGCTCAGTTGCGGTCATCTATTGAGGAATACCTGTACATATTATTGGTCAGATTTGATATCTAGGTGGACCGGATTGGCGGAAGGGAGGCGGATGGTTCCGGGCAAGCAGCAGGCTGTTTGTGTATGCATGCTCACCTGCACTTTGCGCAGACCGGTTCCAAATGGGCCACAGCCTGTTAGTGGGCCACAGTCTTGGGATTGGGGACCCTTGAGACTGATGATAGATTTTGCTATCACCAAACTTCTGTGTAAATCCTGCTCTTGCTTTACAGAAGAAATTGACATATTTCTAACAGACACCTTCTAATACCCCATATTAGGATGAGATAGATTGATGAGGCTGACGCCTACAGATAAGATTAGATCACATGCGCTTCCTTCAAAGTGAATAACACACACACACACCAGATGAAGTATTTAACAGTTGTTATAAAATATGATGGCTATCTAAATCAAATCAAATCAATTATTCTAGAATTTTTAACTGGATATTCCTTGAGTGTTTTATTTGTTCTGGTGTCTGGATTTTGACTATAATAAACTTGATTTGATTTAAATAAATCAAAGAGTTTACATAGGACAAACTTTGCACAAAAGAATTCAGGGATACACATGCTTGACTTCAGGACTCAAATACCAGATAATATCAGAGTTTTCGAACCCCTCTAGGACACTCCACAAAGTGATTGCTTTGAAAAAGTAGGACTTCAACTGCATTGTTGAGGGAGAAATTACTGAGTTCACATACATCAAAAGGGTTGAGACCATCTCAGAAGGTCTCAATAAACACAATGGGTTTTTAACACATTTTAACACATTATAATTGATAAGGTACTTGTAATCTCTCTCATATGAAATCTGCATCGGCATAACAGGCCTAACTTTCTCCTCCCTCCCCGAAGTCCATATATCTGATGAACTGAGCTTCAGCTCAAAATTTATGCTTTTCAATGAAATATATTAGTTGGGAAATGTGCTACCAGACTCCTGAACTCAATCCAATTCCAAAATTCTCTACGGAACATCTTGCTCCGTAATATTACATTTTGCAGAAAAATGAATTCCAGCTCTTGCATTGCTTTGTTTTTTGATGAACTGGCCGATAACCCGACATTGTGCGGGTATTTATTTATATGGGGAAAATGTCCAGACCAAACGTAATTTCTAATGTTGGATTTTCGCCCTTACCAGAGGGAGCCCCCTTGTGGAGTACCGTGAAGCCGTTACCATGACAACTCCACTGCTCTGTACAATAGAAGCCATTTTAGGGCAGTACAGTAGAAGCCATTTTAAGGCACAACAGGCTGTATTTTAACAGAACACACCCTAAGGGGTTTTGCGGGGGTGTCTTACCCCTACAATATTTGTTTCTACAGAGAGTATCTGTTTCTACACACACACACACACAAACACACACACACCGGTTTACATATATAAATATTTATAGATTGCTACTGAAGATTGGTGGGTTTCTTGATGATTTGAAAAGCATAAAAGGATGCAGTCTAGAAAAGGAAGCATGAGAAGTTTTGTGTATACCTAATCACTCAAAAGTTCATTTGCTCGATCAAGTTTATCTATTATCACCAAGAAGATATATAAAATCAAAAGACGGAGGACTTAACATAATTATATTTAAAAACAGATGTTTTTATATATGGGTGAGGATTAGCTCTCTGAACTTTTTATATGTTTTTGATTAACAGTATGTAAGCATTAGAGTAGTATACTGACATTATTTCTATCTTACTGTTTCATGCTATTTGTTATATTACTAAGAACTTTATTGTATTGTCATTATATAATTTTTAACAATAAAAACAAATATTCTACCAGAAATCTCTACTGATCTAATGAATTAAATATTAAATAATGAATAAATGTGGAACAAATCAGACATAAAAGGAAAAAATGGAGTTGACGCCAGACTTGATTTAAGTCTCCCAACCTTTTGTTTTGGTTTGGTTTTGGTATTAAGCATTCTTTTACCACCAATGCACTATTTTATTTAGAGTAATTTATTAATATTTCATAGGCAATAGATATTTGAAATCATGCAGAGAAAGACCAAAAAAAACCCCCAAAATAAATCAAATTTATTGCAATTCTGGTTGTGGTCCGCCACCTAGAGGAAATATTCGAGTGATGCAGATTGACATAGAGATCAATGATATTGAATCTGAAGCCCACCACATTTTTTCTAGAGTTCCCCATTTTACAAAATGAGGGAGGATAACTGTGTTTACAAGGCAAAGCAGGATGACACTTTTGAAATGCGGAGAGAGGGTCAGGGATCAGCTGAGAACAAATTAACAGAAGAGGTAGCAAGGCTCTTACAACAACAACAAAAATTGTTTGACGGTACAGTTCAAGACACACATGCAAGCACTTTATAAAGGGATTTGCTAGATCGTAATTTTATACACAAAATAGAGGTGTGTGGGAAATAAATAACTTCTCCCCCAAAATACCACCATATTAGGTGTGGGGAGAAAAAAACCCCCAAAGACACAGTAATGTAGCATGTAAAAGGTTCAAACCATTATGCGATCTACCATGCCAACGAAAGTCGACAATTTTTACAATGAGTTTTAGCCCCTGGAAAGTGGCAACAACAAACTCACAGGCTACCTGCTGAATCATTGCACTGATCCTGTGGGTTGCATTTTGATCTGTAAGTTACAACCTAGATGTGTCTGTTTTTTGAGTAATAAACCAGAGACAGGCATTGTTTGTGTTTTTATTTTGATTTCTATGTTACAATGTATACAGACAAATTTGACTGCATAAATGCCACCTCTCTAACTATTGTACATATTCACCAAATTTAAGACACATTTATTTCTACCTAACCTTTAATTCTTTTTTAGAAATAACTCAAGGCAGTGAACACATACAATACGACTTCTTCCTCCTGTTTTCTTCACAACAACCTCTTAAGGTGAGTTGGATTGAGAGAGCGACTGGCCCAAATAATATCCTATTTTCTGCTATTTTCTGGTTTTGATTGTTAAACCTTAACAAATGCTTGATAAAACTGTATCCTTAGCTATCATGAAAGTTTACTAATGTCTTTCTAACCCCCTACCACCATTTCACAGATATTCCTTAATTTCTGCTTTAGCCAGGTGGGATCATGTTTGTCAGAGTCAAGTTTGGTGTAAATGCGCTGGGTGATACAATGAAGAGGCACCGGACAATTCCTATTGTGGCTGAGGGTTAATCCTACCAGTCACATGAAAGGCCCAGTAGCTCACTCAATGTAGTCATTGTAACACCTACATTTTATATCAAATAGTGATTTATACAGTACAGCTTGTCCTTGACTTATGATCATAATTGAAGTCCAAAATTTCCATTGCTAAATGAGACAGCTAAGTGAATTTTGCCTCATTTTATGACCTTTGTGTCACAGTTCTTAAGCGAAACACTGCAGTTGTTAAGCTAGTAATACAGTTGTTAAGTGACTAGGGTATCCTTCTTCACTTTGCTTGTTAGAAGGTCCCAAAATGAGACCATATGACTGGGGTTACTGCAATCATCTTCAATATGAGTCAATCACCAAGCATTTGAATTTTGGTCACAGTCATAAGGGTGAAATACAGCCATAAGTCATTCCCTCCCCTCCCCAGTGTCATTGTAACTTCAAACAATCATTAATTGAACTCTTGTATGTCAAGGGATACATTAATTCTATAAAACTATTCCTACCCCTAACATTATATTTAAAATATTCATTCAGTTTTGGTCGCCACGATGTAGAAAAGATGTGGAGACTCTAGAAAGAGTGCAGAGAAGAGCAACAAAGAGGATTAGGGGACTGGAGGCTAAAACATATAAAGAACAGTTGCAGCAACTGGGTATGTCTAGTTAAAGGAAAAGAAGGACTAAGGGAAACATGACAGCAGTGTTCCAATATCTCACGGGTTGCCACAAAGAAGTGGGAGTCAAACTATTCTTCAAGGCTCCTGAGGGTAGAACAAGAAGCAATGGGTGGAAACTAATCAAGGAGAGAAGCAACTTAGAACTGAGGAGAAATTTCCTTACAGCTAGAACAATCAATCAGTGGAACAGAAGTTGCCTCCAGAAGTGGTGAATGCCCCAACACTGGAAGTCTTTAAGAAGATGTTGGATAGCCATTTGTCTGGAACAGTATAGGGTTTCCTGCCTAGGCAGGGGGTTGGACTAGAAGACTTCCAAGGTCCCTTCCAACTCTGCTATTGTATTGTATTGTATTTAAAAGTTAGGCAATTAAAAAAAAATTAAAATAACACATACGTTCAGGAAATCAAGCTGGTTTTAATGTACAATACTGTACTGCATTTTAAGGATATGTGTCAGCAAGCGAACAGCTGTTTGAGAAAACTATGTGCTATCAGAGATACATGCAGCAGAGAGACAGAATTAGCTGGGGATACTGTTATATGGGATGCCAAACTAGGATTTATTTAATGTAGTTTGGAAAATATCCCATGGTATGCTGCTTTGGGAATTTAACTCTTTATTAGGTTAACAAGGCTTGGAGGAAGGCAAGGTTAAAGCTACCTAATAAGTTGCAGATGAGAAAGATTAGGAAGGCAGCAAAATAAAATTATTTGTGTGTCAGAAGCTGAGTCACTTCTTCTCCTGGCCACTCCTTAAAATAACTTCCTGGTGAGGGTGGAGAAGTTGCACTGCTTGTTTCTTAACACAAGTGCAGGCATAATTTCCGGAAATGATGGTCATCTCAAAAGCAAAGAAATATTCTACACATGTAAGTTAAGCCGTCCTTTGTATGGCTTGACACTGAAACTGCCCTAAAACATATAGGCATTAAAGTCTGTAATTTAAATAATAACCTTGAAGATAACCTAGAATTAGACTCAGTTCCTAAATGATGGCATCTATACAGTTTTCAGGGCAGTGTTAGAAAAGCAATTTGTTACTGTTTCTTCCAGATTTCTGTCTAGCCTACAATCCAGTGGTGGGTTACAGGCGTACCGGAGCCTTCCCGGAGCACTGGGTACCGTTCCGGTACGGTGCTCCGGAGGACCCACCAGCCTGAGCTCCTTACCTGTCCTTTAAAGCCTTCAGTGCTTCCGCGAATGCGCGTGGCTGTACAGTGCTTGTGCGATGTTCCTCCGCTCAGCTGGAGCGTCACGGAGGCTTGCGGAGGTGTCACTGGCAGGTATGCCGCATGCGTGTACTGCGCACGTGTGCATGCACTACGCATGTCCATGTGCGTGTCCACTGCGCATGTCTATGCGCATACCAGTTGGAATGGGATTCGGAACCCATCACTACTACAATCCTAGGATTTCCCAGCTAGTCAAAATGTACCATCCAACTCCTAATGGGGGGGTGACCTTGTTTAACTTTCAAGATCAGCCATGGCTGGCTTAGTGCTGCCATCTGCTGAGAGAATAATGACATACACACACACACACACACACACACACACACACACAGACACACACACCACACACACACTCATATACACATATACATATATACACACTTTAAGGTAGTGTTTCTCAACCGTGGCAATTTTAAGTTGTGTGGACTTTAACTCCCAGCATGGCGGGCTGGGACATTCTGGGAGTTATAGTTCGCACAGCTGCCAAGGTTAAGAAACACTGCTTTTCCAAGCATATGATCTGTTTTAGTTTTATTAATTGTAATTTTAAAAATCTGAAAGGAACTGAATGAACAATAGCTTCAACTTTCCCAAACCAACGTTCATAGAACAACATGGACTCTCCGCTGAACTCTACAAAGTCTTTGTGCCTTTTGTTTTCAGATAGTAACCCACTATCCTTTTGGCATCACAAAAGAGTAATCATTTATACATTCTTCATCAATATAAATTTCTTTTCCTCTTCACAAAAAAGTGGCTACAAACTCGCTTTCTATACCAATGCTGGCCAGAGTTGCTTGATAGTGAGAGGGCAGCATATAAATTTAATAAATAAATGAAAAAAATTGGCAATGTCACAGGGCTGTCTTGTACAAAAGTGATTTATATGCCATTGATAATCTCTTTTTTAATTAAACTTGTAACTTTTAGCCTCTTTGTGCTACTATAAATAATAACATACTGCCACCCCTGTACAAAATGTCACTAAATTCAAACAGTGAATATTTCCTCCCCACTCCTCTGTTTCTAGAATAAAAAGATCAGTTATCCACACCAACTACTTCAGGAGTTGAAAGAAAGTAACTGCTTTTTATTTGTTTATACACAATGATAATATCTTTCTGATAGTTCAGTCCAAACAACAAAGCCTCAAAATATTTAAAAAAGAAATGTCTTGCTCACTATGCCATGGCAGATAACCAATGTTCCTTTACTGTTTCCCCCCGCTAAATAAATACGTTCTTATTTATTTTAAAGGTTTCTACCAATATCTATCTGGCACACCTGATTCTGGGCATCTTACACTATTAAAAACATAAAAAACACAATAATAATGACCTCCAAGGTTCCTTCTAGCTCTATTCAGATTGATATAGAAAAATATCAAAAAGAGAACAGCTGGAAAAAAGATCACAAAGCTACATTCTGGCATTCAACATAGCTGAGCAATGGGTTTTGTCCCATACGTGGGACCCAGGGCAGTCAGAGAACCATGACTTCAAGGTCTTAGGGAAGCCCAAGAAGGATGGAGCTAATCTGATCTCTGGAGGGAGAATATTCCAGAAGGTGGACGCCATGGCAAAAAGAGCTCTCATTCTGGGCCTTGACAATCACACTCCTTAGTGTTCTTACCTAGGCTTCCCCAGCAGCACGAAGCCGAGTCCTCATCCCAATAAATCCCTTTTATTTAATTCACAATGAATTCATTTCCAGCAAAGTTTTTCCTCTCCCACAGTCTTTCAAGATAGTTCACAATTACCAACTTTTATCAGGCTTGGAGAGTGGCCAGGCCGATATCTTTCAGATGCCGCAAAAATTGGCAAGAATGCAGGAATGAACGAATTGTCTCCTGCACACTCCACTCCCCTTTTGCTCCTCTTTTATTTCCTCTGGGAGGGGCCATTCATCACCTGTGGTCTTACTCCCAAGTCGACCCGTTCTTTAGCTGTTCCCCTTGTCTGGCAACTCTGTGCATGCGCACACTGAGAACAGGCTCCAGATGTTCGTCTGCCTCACTGATGTCTGACTCCAAAGGTAGCTGATAACTGTCACATGGTGCTGGCCCCATCTCTGCCTCCGACGCAGAACCTTCCCCAGACTCAAAGACTGGCCCATGTTCCTCCCCAACCTTCTCACTGTCTGAATCTGCTGCCAGCTCTGCTGGCTACTGGTGGGCTACAACACTTAGCTGACAGGACACAGAGCACATCCATCCTGCCAAATGGATGTGACAGCTAGATGCAAGCAGGGAGAGTTGGCCCTGTACGTGAGCTAGGTTTTTCTTTGCTTGAAAATTGTAATGCTATGCAACAGAAGAACAGTTGTTAGGGACCTTGAAGGTCTTCTAGACAAACCTCCTGCTCCAGCAGAAGAGCCTATACCATTTCAGACAAATAGTTGTCCAATCTCTTCTTAAAAGCCTCCAGTTTTGGAGCACCCACAACTTCTGGAGGCGAGCTATTCCACTGATTAATTGTTCTAACCATCAGGAAGTTTCTCTTAAGTTCCAGGTTGAGTCTCACCTTCAGAACCAACCTAGATCTAAGGAAACTCCCACATGGCAAGATTCTGTCAATGTAGCTTAACATAATAATTAGCTCATCTGGTTGTGATTCCTATCAGGTTCTCAACTTAGAACTATGGGAAAGACCTTGGGAGAATAAGACAACAGGCACTGCCAGGGGAATGGTCAGATAAGAGACAGCATAGCCTATGGCTAGATAATGGAAGAGGCAAGAGGAACAGAAGGCGCCATTCCCAGTTTCTAAATTTCAATTCCCCTTTGTAATGGTGTATGGGAATGGCCTTGGAAGACAAAGCAAAGAGATACAGCCAAGAGAACAATCAGATAAAAGATAGCATAGCTGTCTTCTCTTACAGTAGCCTAGAGTTGGATAACTGGCAGGGCAGAGGTTTTAAGAGGGACCCTCCCTAGTTTCTTGGGCTGTAAAGGAGATGGGGAGGGGGGAAAGGGAGAGAACTGTGCTTTCAGATTGCAAGATTCTGTCAATACAGATTTACAATAAAGAAGAATTGGTGCATGGGGTTGTGATTTCTATCTTGTTTAGGAAGGCGGACACAAACAATCAAAGTTGTGTCCCAAAAGGTTACTAACCTTAACACAGATTGGCGAGCTCTCCACCTTCTTTTTACAGGAAGGACCACAAGAACACAGGAGGCTCTTCTTGGGTGCCTGTCAAAAGCACAAAACAAATGCCCCAGTGAATTATAATTTCACTCATAGCAACATCCATTTGGTGTATTTTTAATTATTTATTTATTTAGCCAAGCATGAATTAGATAACAGATATAAGTATAAACGTGATTATGAATACATGAAATGAATACGAATACAAGAGAATATTAGGACAGAGACAGTAGGCACGCTTATGCTTATACATGCCCCTTAAAGTCTTCTTAGGAATGGAGTGAGGTTGACAGTAGACAATCTTACGTTAAAATTATGGGGATTTGAGGAAGGAACCAGTGTCAGATAGTGCATTCCAGGCATTGACCACTCTGTTACTGAAGTCGTATTTTCTGCAATCAAGTTTGGAGTGGTTTATCTTGAGTTTGCATCTATTGTGTGCTCCTGTGTTGTTGTGGTTGAAGCTGAAGTATTCACTGACTGGCAGGACATTGTATTGTATTGTATAGTGTAGCCCTGGGAAAAATAAACACAAATTTGTGTTGACCTCGATTGGGGTAATAATTCTCCAAAGTATTTGGGCAGCAAAATGGAATGGTTTGCTTCTGCTTTTTTTTCCTGGGATATGTTATGGCTTTTTACTCCAGGCTTAGAGATTTTCTAAAGAGTGTGTATCTAAGTACTAGGCAGGTTCCTTGTACATATGTTTTGGATGTCCGCATGGTAGTACACAAACTTTGAGATATGTACAGAATATATAACTACACACAGAAACGTGTCTTCAAGTATACTTTTTCTCAGTCCAACCGATCTTTTATTGTTATTGTGGGGAAAACAGAAGGCAGGAATATTTGACATGTTCACCACCTTGAGTTATATATAAATATTAAAAAGGCAGGATAATAATCATCTCCCCCTCCCCAGCTTTCTGGAATAGCATAGAATCTCTAGTAAATAAATTAAGATGTGCATATGCACACAGAGAAATACAATATATGTATTTTTATTTTATTCATTACATTTATATGCAGGGTGCTTTGTGTTCTCTGAACTTGGTTTTTTTCTTATTGACATTTCATTACTCAAAATAGGTAACATCATCCAGTAGTAGAAGGGAGTGAGGTTTGCTCTCTGCTTATATACAAGGGGCAATCAGAACTGTTTATATCGAATATAAGCAGAGAGCAAACCCCACTCCCTTCTAGTACTGATAATGTTCCCCAGTTTGATAATGAAATGTCTGAAAGAAAACAACCAAGCTCAAAGAACACAAAGGGCCCCTAATTTCAACCTTGAGCGATACATATTTTGCTTTATTGGTACAATTACATGCTTCCAATTCCCAGTAACTCTAGGCTGTTATTTATTCTTTTATTATTTAGTTATTAGTTATTTATTTACTAGCACTTCGATGCTACTGCAGTCCAGTGGGAGATATCTATAACTACTGTATATCCCTATCTATATGTATGTGTGTATATACAGTATGTTTATTTATTCATTCATTTAGTTAGTTACTTATTTACTAGCACTTCTATGCTGCTGCAGTCCAGTGGGAGATATCCATAACTACTGTATATCCCTATCTATATGTATGTGTGTATCTACATGTTTAGGGACGTGGTGGCTCAGTGGCTAAGACGCGGAGCTTCTCAATCAGAAAGGTTGGCAGTTTGGCGGTTCGAATCACTAGCGCCGCGTAATGGAGTGAGCTCCTGTTACTTGTCCCAGCTTCTACTGAGCAGTTCGAAAGCACGTAAATAATGCAAGTAGAAAAATAGGAACCACTTTTGGTGGGAAGGGAACAGCGTTCCGTGCGCCTTCAGCGTTGAGTCATGCCGGCCACATGACTACGCAGACGTCTTCGGGCAGCGCTGGCTCTTTGGCTTTGAAACGGAGATAAGCACTGCCCCCTAGAGTCAGGAATGACTAGAACATATGTGTGAGGGGAACCTTTACCTTTTATATATATGTTTATTTGCTTGCTTGTTTACTTACTAGCACTTCTATGCTGCTGCAGTCCAGTGGGAGAGTTCCCTATACATACATACATACATACATACATACATACATACATACATACATACATACATACATACCCCTATATACATACATACATTACATACATATACGTATATATGTATATATACATATGTATATGTATTTGTATACATGTATGTATACATATATGTATTTGTATATGTGTGTGCATGTGTGTATGTCTGTCTGTGTATGTATTTGTGTATATACACGTCTGTGTGTATATGCAAGATGTTTATGTTTATGTGTATATATTTTTCTGTGCGTATATATTTGTGTGTGTATGGTTGTGTGTGTTTATACATATATCATGTTTTTACCAGTACAGTATATAGACTACTTCGCACTCTTTCTAAATCGGCTAAATCGGAAGGGGGCAAACGGAGATACAATGATTTAAAAAAAAAATGAAACCCCCTCCCCACATATATATAGCTCATCCTGAGGGGGGAGGGCCACCTGGGGGAAGGTCTCGACTTTTCCTCCTGCCCCGGCCTACCTCACGGGGCTGTTGTAGGAGGCAGCGAGGCCGGCCACCCTAGGGCGTCCGACCCTCCCCTCCAGGCCGCGGCAGGGCTGGGCAGGTTGGGCAGGGCCGGGCGCGAGCGTGGCTGGGGCGCAGGCCGCGGCCTCTTTCCCCGCCTCTTCCGAGAGCGGCCTGCCCGCCTGCCTGCCTGCCCGCCAGGCCCGCTCGTCGCCCCCGCGCGGCACGGAGGCTCCCCGAGGCTGCCCAGGCTCCCCTCGCCCGGCTCTCCCTCAGGGCGACGACGCTGCTTCCCCTTCCTCCCGCAGCCGGTGGGAGCGCGTCGCCGGGTGGCCCGTCCCGCGGCCAGCGCAGCTCCATGGGGCCGGCGGCGCGGCGGCGGCGGAGGGCGAAGGCGGCCGTCCAGACTCCTCGCCCCGCTCGCCGGCGGCGGCCGTGAGAGAGACCGAGAGACCGAGCGAGAGAGAGACAGAGACAGAGAAGCGCCGCTCGCTTCGGACCCGCCGCCGCCGCCCCTCCTGACGGGCCTGCGGCTCCGGGCGGACGGAGGATGGCGGGGGCTCCGACCCAGCTGGAAGCCGGTGAGGAGGGACGGAAAGGAGTGTGCGGGGGGGAGTTGGGGGTCGTCTTTGGGGGGGGGTCTTGTCCGGCCTGCACTGACCGCCTTTCTCCCTGCCTCGCCCGCAGAGCTCTACTACCTGATCGCCCGCTTCCTCCAGTCGGGACCCTGCAAGAAATCGGCTCAGGTGAGGGGTCTTGGGGATGGGGGTCTCGGGGGTGGGGGATGGAGAGGAAAAGATTAGGGTGCCCTTTGGGGCTGGGGTCGCGGACCCCCTTCCCTCCTCACCCCTTTGTCTGCCTCTTTCCTCTCCGCAGGTGCTGGTGGCCGAGCTGGAGGAGCACCAGGTAAGGGAGACTAAAAAATGGGATTGGGGAGGGATCTCCCCGACTCCTTTTAAAGGAAGGAGGACTGAGGGGGGGCCGTCCCGATGTGGGACCCCTGGGCTGAAGCTAATGGGGGGGGGGGTCATCATTTCATGCCCTTGGGAGTTATCCTTATGTGGGACCCTCCTGAACTTGGGTTTTATTCCTAATGGGAAGGGTCCCTAATCCAAGAAAGGGCCCTTCTTCTTCTTCTTGGGGTAGGTTTTTTATTTAGCAAAAGCTTCTATAAACAGAACAAGTTCCTCCTCCTCCCCCTTCCCTCCTCCTCCTCCTCCTCCTCCTCCTCCTCCTCCTCCTCCTCCTTCTTCTTCTTCTTCTTCTTCTTCTTCCCACTTTCTCCCTTTCATAAAATGTTTGTGTATCTCTTCCCTGCATCTCTCTTTCTCTCCATCTGTACAAGATGCATGCCTACGAACACGCACACATGCATGAGATGAGAGTTAGACCATGAAGAACGCGGGTTCTCCCCCCCCCCCCCCCAAGGTTGCCTGTTGGGCTTAATCCCAAAGCAAATTGGACCTCTTCGGCTTTTCAAAACCCTCTGGACTTTTCCTAGATTTCGTGGACCGAGACCCTGCTCATTTCTGCTACGGGTTTGTTGAGGGTGGGGGGTGGGGGGAAGAGGGATATAAAGAGGCAGCAGTGGGATAGAGGGGAAGAAAAAACTTTTTTCTTTCCTTTTACTCAGGAGTTGGTTGGTGGGACAACCTTTGTGTTGGTTCTCACAGGGCAAAGCCTTAAGAGGGGTTGAAAAGGGACTAGCTCCATATCCAATAGAAGACTTGTGTGACACAACCAAGTGCCAATTCAGCCTTTGGGCCCAGAAATGATTCCTAGATGTCTACTTTGGATGGGGAGTACCCCATTCAAAAGTCAAGCGCGAGTGGGCCCTGGGAAGACATTCTCATTTGGGAAGTAAGCCAAGATGTGATTTAATTTTGATGGAATGGCCTAGGACCCTTCCTTTGTGATCTGCATGTGGCAGCTGATGGACTAAAACCATAGTTTAAGAAAGAGTAGCTGTCCCCAATGTGCAAATGCAACCTCTGTGCATATCATGGATTAGCAAAAACCTTAGTTTTTTAGGGGTGGGGGAGATAGGAGGGAGTTGTTTGACTTTCCGCTTTGCACAGTATTTCACTGTTTGCCCCTCCTCTTTGCTAGCTGATCCCGAGGCGCTTGGATTGGCAGGGAAAGGAACACCGAAGAAGTTTTGAGGATCTGGTGAGTGAATCTTGGCTTTTAAAATTTCAGCATTTATTTTAGTGGTGGGGGTTGGCTTGGGGTGGGGTGGGGGGTAGGAAGAAGCCTGCTTGTTCATGTTTCTTTTTCACAGCTGCAATAGAAAATCTGGATAAAGGAAAAGCGTGGATAATAGGAGTCGGTTGTTGGCTGGTTTGTGGAATTTTTCTCTGTGTGATTTTCTTTTTTTTCCTCCTAAGAAAAATCTACCATCGAGAAAGCAGTGAGGGTTATTTGAGGGCACGTACAAGAAGTTTCAGCCCGGACCAATAGTGCTGCATCTATCAGATAGAACTTCCTTGTGGGTGATGAGAGGCGCCAGCTGATTGGTTGTACCTTTCAATACAGGAACCAAGGGAAAGAGGCGTTTTTTTCCCTTCTTCTCATCTTTCTGTATTAGTAAGAAAAAAAAAATATTATCCCTTTTCTCCACAGACCTGTCATATTAGAGTTAGAAAGAAAACCTATTGAGGGACGGTGATATTTAGTCCCCATTTTAAGTCTGTTCAGGGCCCTGATGACAAAATGCAAATGAATGTTTAAACATAACAATTACATTCTGCTTGCAGAGGTGGTACTTCATTTAAAATATAATTTTAAATGACGAAAGCTCCTATGTTTCCTTGAGAAAAGAAAGACAGTCGTTATCCCAATTTATACAAAACAGTAGTAGCAAAAAGAAAAAGTCTTTGATTAGAAAGTTTTGACTGGAACTTGTTCATTATGGCTTTTTATTCTGGTAAAAGAATAATACAGAAATGGGATGGAACGCCATTTCTAAGAATTGGAATAATTTCTTAAAAAGCCAATATCAGTTTTCATATTTTTTTCCTGAGTTTCCAACATGTTTATGGCAGTTTTCTTTTGCCATTACTGCTGTTTAAATAGGAGGAAAGTTGGAATAATAATGGATATGGTTCCTAAGAAATAATCTGTGTGAATAGGAAGATGAAATGGGGTCCAGAGGCAGCTATTTCCTCTA
The DNA here is from genome assembly GCF_009769535.1 of Thamnophis elegans. Taxonomy (NCBI): domain Eukaryota; kingdom Metazoa; phylum Chordata; class Lepidosauria; order Squamata; family Natricidae; genus Thamnophis; species Thamnophis elegans. The sequence goes on along the minus strand of NC_045552.1, from coordinate 43,827,151 downwards.
ATGCATTGGTGCAGATTAATTTTGCTAGCTGCAAAGTATGTGGAATGACCTTTTCAGTTCTGATTTGAAAACCAGCTGCACAGTAGGTAAATAGTACATTTGATACAAAATAATCAGTATGTTACAGTTGTTTATGCTTGCATTTTATGATTACTTCAGTGGGAATACACATTCTATTGTAGCTTTGTTGTGTGTGTCTTCAAGTCAATGTTGATACTTAGACATTTCCTAAGACAAAGTGTCTGCAGTTTTCTTGGCAAGGTTTTCAGAAGTGGTTTGCCTCCTTCCCAAAGCTGAGAGAGAAGAGATGGCCTAAGGTCATCCAGTTGGCTTGGTGCTTAAAGCGAGACTAGAACTCACAGTCTCCCAATTTCTAGCATGACACACTGTACTGGCCTTCCTTTTTTTGTAGCATGAATGGTTGTATCAGTATATCAGGTGCTTTTATATAAATTGGGAACACATGAAAGTAGGAGAAAGTAATATCAAACTTTTCTAAATACTATTGGCTCATTGTTTGTCTAGGTTGATTCCATTGGTTTGATTTGTTTCAAACATTTGTAGGGAAATAGTTCAAAAAACAGAGTTTTTGTGTCCAGGCATTTATCCGGTCAGATCAATGGTAAACGAACAAACTGAACGCCTTGTGAGCTTTATTAGGGATTTTGCAATTTTCAGTGTTGATTTTCCTTAGAAAAATATTTATTTTGTACTCTCTAACTTTCAGTGTTATTGTCATAGACCAGAAGACATGCCTGTCTATGAAGTAATTCCCTTTATCTCAAAGTGTAAATACAGTGGAGAGCAGAGTGAAATTACTTAGTCATTCAGAATAATCCCTGTTTTATCCTGCAACTGATCATTTCTTAGAAAGCCAATATCAGTTTGCATTTTTTTTTCCTGAGTTTTGGGAAGTTTCCAGCATGTTTATTATAGCAGTTTTCTTTTGACATTAAAAGGTAAAGGTAAGGGTTCCCCTCGCACATATGTGCTAGTTGTTCTTGACTCTAGGGGGCGGTACTCATCTCCATTTCAAAGCTGAATAGCCAGCACTGCCCAAAGACGTCTCTGTGTCATATGGCCAGCATGACTAAATGCTGAAAGTGCATGGAACACTGTTACCTTCCCACCAAAGGTGGTCCCTATTTTTCTACTTGCATTTTTTACAAGCTTCAAACTGCTAGGTTGGCAGAAGTTGAGACAAGTAATGGGAACTTACTCCGTTACATGGCGCTAGGGATTCGAACTGCCGAACTGCCGACTTTTCTGATTGACAAGCTCAAAATCTTAGCCACTGAGCCACTGTATCCCTTATAACGTCTTTTGACATTATTGCTGTTTAAATAGGGGAAAAGTTGGAATAATAATGGATATGGTTCCTAATAAATAATCTGTGTGAATAGGAAGACGAAACCTTATTTAAAACTTGATTTGCTTAATTGTAATAGACACACCTTTCCTTTTTACCCTTTTAATATATTAGCCTGTCTGTTTTAATATTTCATATCAATGTTAAACAATTGAAATAAGCCAACAAAGTTTGAAGGTAAGATTTGTGAAGCTGCATAAAAAATTGCAGGTTCCCCCCTCATACTAAGAACTGTTTATTCTCTTTATTCTTGTTTTAATCAGCTAAGACTGAAATGATTTTGAATACATCTTAGATGAATTATAGCTTTTACAACTTTAAAAGCCCTTGATACATGTAGCTACGAGGGAGCCCCATTAACCACAAGAAACTTACTTGTAAAAGGACTTGGCGTTGTTCTTCAGTATGATTTCTCATGATTCTTTTGTTTTTTTACCTGGTTTGTATAAACATTCCCAAAATCCACATCACTGTCATGCTAGCTGAGGGTTAAAAAACATCACCTCCAATTCCACCCATACTTCCGCTTTTATAATCTAAAAAAACTTGACTGAGTAACTTTTGAGCCTGAACAAGATGATCACCAAAGAGCAAATCCAATTAGCTGTACATGCTTGCCTGCTTCCCAGCTCAGTTAAATTAGGAATAAAACTGCCATAAAGCAATGATGGGGCATTGCTGGCGAAAACGTAGATGGTCTGAGAAGGCATTGTGCCTTCTAGCTACCAGCTGAATAATAATGCACACTGTTCCTAAGAGGTGTGAAAATGCCCCTCCCTTTCTTTGTGGTTGCAGCTGTTTTTACAACACAAAGGGGCTTTATTATTTTGTTAACCCCCTGCCTTTAGCCAAGATACTTTGCCACCTCCAGCTCTCCAGCTCTCTTAATGTCCCTCCATTAACACCTGTCTGCCAGCATCAAGTAGTTCTTAATTTACAAATGAATTGCATTTATAACGTTTGGCTGTCCTAGTCTATTTAGGAGCTTATTTATTTCTTACGGCACTTCATATTTCAGTAAAAGGAACACGGTAAAATACAAAACGTGGAATATAAAATCTGAACTCCTTGACCAGAAGATTGCAAACGTACGTCTTAAGTTGCAAATATAATTTTTACTATATTCATTGCAGCCAGGAAATCAGCGAAATCTCCATTACAGGCTCTGTTTTGACACTCAGTCGCTCATGTGTTACCCTAAATAGTTTGTTTTTCGGCCCTACAGTCACAGTTCGGTGATGGTATTTTGTCACGCTTACAGAGGGCAGCTGAGCATCTATCATGGACCAGTGCAAATTTGGTTCAGTTTGGTCCACATCGCTCAGGGCAGGTCAAATCCAAATCCATTTTTTTCAAAATGCAGGGAAAGCTTTGACATTGTGTTTTTTATTTGCTTATTCTGTATAAAACACTAAGGGTGAAAACTGATTGTTTTTGTGGTGTACAGTTCATTAGGTATGTTACATCCATTACACCAGTGGTTCCTTTAGCCATGCCCCACCTAAGCATCTCTAAAATCCTTATCCCCGCCCTCCCACCCCGTGACATATAATTCTTACTTTACTCAAAAAGTGAGCTCCTACTAATGGGGAGGAAGCCTAAAAGGCTATCAACTTGGTTTAAAGCAGGTTCAA